>NC_077222.1:52234555-52401554 GCF_024763615.1 Phlebotomus papatasi
CCAGTCAAAATTGTATAGGATATCTCTCCACATGTGTTCATATATGCCCAGATAAAATATCTCAATCTTCTCTCTTTCCTTATGATATAAAAGAATTGTTTGCGGTAGGTAAGAAATAAATTGAGAAATTTCCTATGTAACACACTTTATATAAATCTTAATAAAGAAATCAATGTTTCACGACCCTCCAACACAACTTTCTGGGATGAGCAAGAGAGAGGATGTATCTTTTAAGACAGAACCAAAGAGAAATGGGAATAAAGTACGTGATGTCTTGTAAGGGGATGTTATTTCTCACAGGTAGACAATTTTTTTTTGTTTCTCCTTCGTAATATATGTTATGTACATAATAGAGGGAAAGATATAGGGAATACTCGACATTCTGGCGTCGGTGGATGTTAATAGTAGGGAATGGTATCTCAACAAATAAATAAATATCAAGGAATAAGGGAAAGACCGAATGATGGCCTGGTACCAAGAAACAACAGGGAACAATCAGCACTTTTGTTCCTTCCAGAAAGACTCTTTTTTTTACCTTAACATAGGCTTGATTCATATATATATAATTATAGTGTATTGTCTGCTATTTCTCATCAAGGAACAAATTTGTCTTGGAGAAAAGAATCCCACTTCAAAATGAATAATGAAGATATCACTTACTGTAGGGTGTTCATAAGGTGTTCTAAAGAAAATTAAATTTATAAATCTGTGATAATCCCTAATAAGCTCAAGTGAAATTCTTTACTGGCAAAATTAGGAGTACTTACAATTAGGAAGACGTTCAAATTCAATTGAGATTTAAATTTTAGGAAAGGAATCACGTCGTGCAAAAGAATCTCGACGACCCAAATGATTAGAATTGACTTGACATGCTTGTTATCCTAAAAATATCAATCTTGATTGATATTACATTCATTTCGAGTGGCAGTCAGTCTAACGCAATGTGTACGATTTCACTTTAAAGGTTGGCTGTCTATTAATCTTAAAAAGTTCAGGAGAGAACTCATCTTTCTCGTAACGTTCAACGTCTCAATTAAAACTGAGCTCGATCGAGAGGAGGTGCCAGATTCGGGCTACACTTTCGAAGAGAATACAAGAACATACCTGTTGCCTTAAGCGGTATTCAGACTAGAGGTTTAGCCCCGTTCCCGAAGGTCTCAAAATCCTAAATAGCGAGCAATTTTAATTCTTTTTTATAACCTTATAGGTCATTTATCTGTAATAATCCCCTCATAAGTTAAATTTTTCCGAAAAATCGTAATTGATAAGAAATTATAGCAATTAAGCCATATGGCTAAGCCTTAAGTCTGAAGCCCGTATTACGAGCTGATGAACAAAGATTATTCTTTACCCGTAACCTTGCCCGCACTGCCTTTAAATGTTCCAGATAAAAATCGGAGCTATTAGGGTGGAACGAACACCTTTTCGACAGGGAACCCCTACTGACACTTTTATCAAAATGTTAAATTTTTTTAATACATCCAATAAAATGTAAGTAATATAATGTTTTTTCATTAATCTACGTTTTTCGATAAGGATAAGTGTTCGAATTTTGTATTCCAAATGGCACAAAGTAGGGTATCAATAAGTCCTGGCATGAGTTCTTAAAGTGTCAATAGATGTTCCTTTCACCCTAGTTTATCTGGACTTATCAGTGATTTGCCTATAATCAGATTAAAAAATAAATGAGAATTTCTACATCTGGGAATTTTCAGCGATCCCATCCAGGACTGAAACGTTGGCAAAATAAAGTCAAATTGAGGAACAAAAATTAGACCGAATTTTCCACTTTGACTTCAGCTAAGAAATGTATAAGACATGTAGTCTAGTCCATAGTGTATGCAGTAAATGAGAGAAAATACCTCAACTTAATATATCCTTTGACACATATGGTGTGTGTTCATGAAATTTCCCTGAAGCGAAGTGCTTAAACTGTCGTCTTCTTGCCTATTAAAATGCAATTGCAAAACTTCAAATGAGCTAACCAACTATCCAATTCATAAGGCATTACGATGCAGTTTTGTGAATTCTTTAGCAAAACTTTCCTTAAAACTTTGACAGATATTCAGTTGAGAAATTTTGATACACTTGCTCGAAGCAACTTATAATGCAAATTACGCGTAAAATATAAAGTGTCTGAAGAGATGAAAAGCTGCCTTGGTATTTTCCAGAGTGAAGAATTGTGTTTTGGGGAGTAGTACACTTTCACCTAATAAATGTTCCTGGCTTCGTCTTATTTATGAAAAGCAATTTGCATCTGTTTTTTGTCATCAATACCACGTTCTTGGAGCATAATTTCCGAGGGTTTAAGTCGTTTAAGTGCATTATGGTTCACTCATAATTAGGGAGCATCAGTTGTGACTAATGTGTTTAGTTTAGCGTAAATAGAAAACAGATGTGGAGCTATTATCTGATATTTTAATGGTCTTTAAATTTGTAGAGAAACAACTAATGAATATTACGCAAAATACACGTGGGATTTATATTACTCATTTAATACCCATCTGGGAATTGAAAATTTCACACTAAAAAACTTTCAATCTGATATAGCGCAAATCCAGTAAGTTTAGTTTTAAACTGCAGTATCTGTGCTTAATGGGATATGGGGATTCAATGTATGGAAATAATACATGATATATCGTTCATTCTCTGTGCATTATTCAAATGATTTACTGAATTAGGATTTAAATATATTTTCAATTGATTGTTAAACAATTTTTTTTATAAAATTGCATTTGTGACTAGAAGAAAATAGTGAAAAATAAAATATACTAATAAATGTTTTTACCATCCTTCTTGCGGACTTGAATTGTATTGACTTCATTATCAGAACTTAAAATTAATGATTGTCTAAACATCGACTTTAAAGAAAAACAAAGAATCATTTCAGAAGAAATGTTGTTATTATTGTTATTGATTATTGTGTCTTATAATAATTAAATTACCGAGAGTATTTAGAATTCCCGAAGATTCTCAAAGTTTCCTAAGTGTTTTAGGGACTATCCCGAGAGAATCCGTGAAAAAAGATCACAAGGATAATCGCCGATTTTCTTTTTCACGATTATTGTTGTACAGTTACACAAATGTGTAGTCCCGAGAATTGTGTAATCTTAAAAGTTAAATTGTGTAATTTAGGCAAAATGATACAATCGCGCGCGGCGAATATTAGACTTATAAAATGGAGTTTCCCAGAAACATCAGAAACATATGAAATTTTTGAGAACCCGAAAGGAATTTTGGGGAAAACTCTTGGGAATCCTTGGTAACTCGGAAAATTCTCGAGAATTCGGGAAATGTGTAGGAGCTCTCGAGCTCTCCTATAATATCATAAGCTTCCGGGACCGTCCGTCGGAGATAACGGGACAGTTTGAATAAATCCCGATATTCTGTTGGCTAAATCCTAGATATGCAAGGGATGTTTTGTAGAACTGTGAAATCTTCGTGCACTTAGGAATTTGAGAAATACTTGGAAACCGTCTGGGCTTCGGCTAGCCCTCGTTAGTAGTTTTTACGCCTCTATAGTACAAATTTTTACTTCCCTGTTTATACATATATTATTATCACTTCTCTTTATCGTATTAGGTAATCATTATTTTTATAATACCATACCTCGTGTTGAAAGAATCTGCTAAGTCCATTGTAGACTGTTCAGGCTCTGCAGCGCCTTTCCGTAGTGTAGATGTTTCTTCCGTGCTTGAATTTGTTGAGAGAAGGCGGTGTATTATATGGATTATATGTATTACGTTTTTGTTTATGTGAAAATTGCCTTAATCAGACATTCAGATCTTTGAATCTTTAATAATTGCGTAAGTTGAGCACACAATTATTATACATTTTGTGTACAATTACATAAATTTTAATGATATGTGTATGTGTAGACATTGTGTAAATGTGTAATGATACACAAAAAACTACACAATTATCTAAATTTGCAATCAAAATCATAGCAAAACAGGTAATACTATTTTTTTTATTGTGGGGTATAGGGGTCCTGTAAGTTCCTGAACATTTTTCTAAATACTCGAGAATCTACTGGGATAACTTGTATTCTCGAGAGTAGTTCACAAAAATTTCCTTGTATTCCAACGGCTCTCGAAAAATTCCAGAGATTTTTTTTAAGATTCTCCCGGACTTCCAAGGATTTCTCAATTTACGTCGCGCATGCTTGCATTATTCATTCCAAATAACACAGATGAACTTTAGATTAAATTAACATTACACATTTTGAGTTTACACATGTCTCTGTAGGGGGAAACGGAGCACATTTGAATTGGGGCAGCTTTAAAATTTGGCTTTTTTTTCTATTTTCAAAGGGAATTGAGCCATTTTTTTATATCCCCATTCATCCCTCCCTATACCCAGGTCTCAGGCCCTATAGGCTTATCATGAACGAAAACCTACACGGTTAGACAACTGTCACTAATTCACAATCACTTACATAAAAATAAGTAAATAAATAAAATAAATCTGTAATCTACACACTTTTAAGCACTCATATGAGTCTTACTGCCCAGGCTTAAGGAATTGAGCCTTATACTCCTTATCCGGTGGCAGCCAAAACCCCGAAATCCAAAATCCCGAATGCCAAAATCTCGAACGCCAAAATCCCGAAAAGGACAAAATCCCGAAAAGGCCAAAATCCCGAAAGCCAAAATCCCGAATTTTAAAATCCTGAAAGGGATGGAATTAGATGGAGGAAAATGTTTAGAATAATTTCCCAAGACACAGAAGATTTCTCTTTACCTCCAGCAAGCGCGAGTAAAATCGTGCGAGTAGCTATAACACTTTTAAGAATTCGGGATTTTGGCTTTAGGGTTGGCCCATTCGGGATGTTGGCTTTCGGGATTTTGGCGTTCCGGATTTTGGCTTTCAAGATTTTGGCGTTCAGGATTTTGACCGGGACCCTCCTTATCATAGTGTAATTTAGCTTGGTTTGCGATGTTAAATTATATCATGATAAGGTCCAGTTTCATTTAAAAAGAGAAGGAAAACCCCAATTTCAAAGCTGGCCCACTTCAAAAGTCCTCCACTTCCCTCTGATAAAAAGCAAATTAACGATTATCATCGTAATTTTTTTTACTGTGTACTATTTCGGTCATATAAACCAAACTACACCATTAATTTGTGATAATGGTTTGGACGGGAATTCAGTGTATATGATGCAAGTGTATATGATGCAAAGGTGAATTAATATGAGATGCATGGGTTATAGGGAGATAGAGGAATGAAGTAAAGAATATCTTTAAGTAAATTAGAGGAATGGAGAAATGAGCGTGAGTGCGTGCGTGAGTGGAATAGTGAATACAGTGACGTACGAGGAATAGCATAAAACATGATTTAAAATAATCCAGTCCCTTCATTCGGGCTCGTTGGAACAAAATTTTCCTTTGCTCTTCCCAATGGCTATGGTCGCTCGATGAGATACAACTGGTGTCTGCTGGGACAAAGTGCTGGATTGGCAGAGGACTTCTTGAAAGTCTATCACTTTAACTTCTCACCTCCCCACTGATTAAAGAACACTCAGGATCTTTCACTTTAGTTTAAAAATTTACTAATTTATAAACCAGAGGTGTGCAAGAAACCGTTGAAACCGAATTAACGTCAAATGAAACATGTACGTCAATGGTCAAAACGCTACTATAACAAACTTATTTTGACGTTAATTCGGTTTCAACGGTTTCTTGCACACCTCTTTTATAAACTATGACGATTATTTTATAATTTAAATTATATTAATGGAACAACTTTCATAGAGCACTGCTGTAGAAACTGGTATTAAAAAAGAGACCGAATTGGGTCAGTGCACTTTCTTATATATTTGATCAGCTGTTGGCGATCACCCGTTAATTAGATTGATAAGAGGGAATTTTAGGGAATATTAAATGATGGCTGCTGTTCAATTATATTGGTTGCTATAAAACAAGCAGGATTATTTCGCGCCAATACTTAAAATTATAACGATATTTTAATTAATTGTGCGTGAACATGGGTTTTCAAGATTCTCTGTAATAAGTAAGTCAAAATTTGATAGGGGGAGGCTTTGAACTTTCGCACACAAAAATGATGTTCAAGTTCAGTGATTTTTTTTGACTACCATGCAAACCGTATCGATTCTCCAACTATGCCAAAAAATCTCTTACTTATAGGATTCATAATCCCACCTCAGATAATCCCAGTAAATCCTCAGATTTTCCTCTAAAGGAAAATGAAAATTTAATGAAGATTTGTGCGAAAGTTCAATCAAGTTTCCATCTTCGCACACGATTCACGTCATCATTGAACACCCTATTTTTACCTTAAATTTTGCACCGGACACTAAAAGTTGCACATCATTGTGTGAAGGGAACTCTAATCTACTTGATTAAACCGTTTTCATAAAGAATAAAACGTTTTAATGTCACTTTTTTGGAACTTTTCTAAGACATATTTTCATGACACAAAAAACCACATTTTTGCTTGATTCCATGAGAATTTCACTCTGGAAACGGTAAATCTGGTGAATGCTTTCTTGAAAAGTCCAAATATCACCAAATTTACACTAATCAATAAGTTATTTTAAGGTAAAAATTGACTAAATGTTTGCAAGCTAGAAGACCACACAAGATTCCACCATTCCTCCACGGAGCCGGATATGCTCAAAAACGTTTGATTGCGCATCATTGAAGATTTCTCTGTCCCTACAGCTACAGGAATCGAGATTTAGCTTCAGAGGGTGAACAGGCCAAAATTTTCACAAAACAGTCTCTTACGGAGATATTTTTTTCTTTGACGTGAAAAATAACACTAAAGTGAGGTTATGTCAAAGATTGTCAAAAACCAGTTGTAAACTGTGTGAGCTTATTGTAGATGTGATTCTTTCATTGTACATTCAGTTTGTGCAAGCTTGAAAAATATTTATGCATCAAAGAAATGCAAAATTGCTTAAAAATTACTCAAATGCGGTCTATTTGAGTCAAATTACTTCTTGTTTATCAACTTTAAGATTTTTAAGTTTTACTTTTCAGTGGTGGATCAAATCAGTAGATTACAATAGATGTGAATATGAGGGATCTCATCTAAAATAAAGTTTCCTGGAAAATGTGCGAAGAAGCAATGTCTTCTATGTGCGACCGATCAATGTGAGTCAAATTTGTGAAATTTCTTCCACCCACAAAAGCGGCCTTCTTTAGCCTAAAAGGTTTTTACATAAATATAAACCATAATAACCCCTCTACTTCCTGTGATAGTCGTTTTTCAGAAAAGTGATATTAATTGTGCAAAATCGTATGAAGTATTACACATCGAAATTACAATTTTGAACCTGTTTTTAATTTTTGCTTCATGAAACTAGGAAAAAAGGATTAGACTCCCAATTTTTTCAGGAAATGTGGGATTTAAGACTAGCTATTTAAATATATAGCCATAGGTAAGATTCATAAATGTATACGAAAGAAATACGAAGTGTTTGAAGGTAGTGTATGTGCGAACGATCAAAGCTTTCCCCTATACTTAAAAGTATAATGAAGTGCTCATTGCATTTTTATTTAAAGTTAAAATATTTCTATAAAACTATTTTAAAGTTGTTTCATAACCACGTTCTATAGAGCTTGGGAGCCGATTTACATCCAAAAACGACTTTTATCGCTATAGCTTAGGCTGATGAATAGCAGAGAGCTTTCACCAATTGTGCAAAGATCCTTTATTGGAAGTTTAGTTGGGGGTGGGAGTTTGAGAATTAATTATCCAATGGGGAAAATGAAAGGGTGGAATACACTAATAAAACGATAGATTCGATAAGAGGTTTGGTGAGAATATGTGAGATTGGATATGCTGATTGCCTTTGTGAATTCCGAACGATATGGATAATTACTTTGAAATTTATAGGTTGCGATTGTCCTAAAGGTATATATACAAAAGGTATGAGGGTGGAAATTGAGTCACTGTGTGTCCCTTGTTGTATTTGACAAAAGCTTTCATTCTCTCCACCTTTGATTTATCACCCATTGAAAAGATAAGGAGATTAATTGTATGGGTTTTCTACTCCCACTTCCATTGTATAAGATTGACTGTTCTTTGAAAGGGAATTTTCCAAAATGTTGATATAGAGAAGTATATACTGCAGCTGGAATTTCTCTTCAAGACAATTTGTCTTGTGGTATGGAAAGTGGAAATTGAGATATTTTCGCATTGTTATTGATGTGGTGGGTGGGAAATAACTGAAATGCTTTCACGGTGCATTTACACTTTATTGAAATGTCATTACAATTTCCTTAGCTACATCGCGAGGATAGACGGAAAGCTATTCGATATAAACCGTATTCCTTTTGGTGCGACATTCTTTCTCCTTTGCATTAGGATATTGATTGCTGGTGACGTGGACCAATTTCCGTGTTCTCAAAAATATAATATATTCCCCCTAGTAATTCAAAAGTGCTCCACCCAATGGATTTCTCAGTATGTCGTTCAACTACATTTTGTGGGTGCTACTATGTGAAGTTGAAGAAGTAAAATGCCCAAGCGTGAATATTGTATACTATAGGGTTGGGGGGGGGGGGGGTGGCGTTCTTCCAAAAGCTTTTTCACCATATTGCACTCTCTATATAGCTAAAAGCACCCTCTGCACGGATTTCGTGCGAGGTTGCATTCTTATCTGGGGGAAGCAAACGGGCGTCACATACTGATATACAGTGAAGTGAAAACTGTTGGGGACGATGGCAATGTGATGGTTATATAGCATGAGAAGCGATTTTTACCATGTAGAATAAGATGGGATGGAATTTAAAATTTTAAAGTGAAATTGTTGTGTCTTTGACCCAAAGCTTCTAGAGACACATACAAACAATCTAACGTAATGTTTTTTTTTCGTCAGTGTGAAAAATTCAATTTCATAGAATGCATCCTCATCACAAAGAAAATTCACATGGTGTGCACCCGAAAAGACTTCTTTCACTTGCATCCCATATACTATTGTGTTCAAGTGACATCGCATAATTAATAGTTTGTGGACGGTGAAAGCATGAAAAATGTTGATCAATGAAAAAAAAAAACGTTATAACAGTCATATCCAAAAGTGAATTTACTGAAATATGGGGGTTGACGCAAAAAAAGCAAATAATAAAAAAAAACGAGGATAAAGGGACTTTAAATAGGAAATTTCGAGCGGAATTAATTTATTCGGAGAATTATGAAAAGAACTCGCAATGGACCTTATTAGATTACACCAAGTATATAGCGAATTTTAATTTTCAATTTGGACTTTAATTGCTGTCGCGTCCGGAAGTGCCTTAGGAATGATGGTATATATAATTGAAAAGTTACCACTGGATAGAATAGGATTTCCAAAGCAAAGCTATACTGAAGTAGTCTTCACGAGAGACATTACATACAATAAGGATCTCATTTTGTTCAATTACTGAAATTTTAATTTTCATCTCAGCGGAATATTAAAGAGAGCTGCAGAAGGACACTATATTCCTTTGAAAATTAAAGTTTTATTCCTGCATGTTGTAAATGATAATGAGAAAGTATGCAACACAAAAGAGTTACGAGAAAATTCTTTAAACCGGAATGAAAATTGTTACATTGTGGTGGGAATTACAGTAGACTCTCTCTCAAATGGGCATTTGGGGCGAAATGTCATCCGGTTTATCGATAGGTTTAGGCGTCAAAGCCTTTGTAAATTCCATAAAAATCGCTCAATTATAAAGAATCACGATAAAATAGGAAGAACTACAGCGAATTTGAGCAAATTAGCTTCATAATTAAATGTGAAAATTGTCAACACAATTTTTCGCCCGATTGAAAAAGAGCCGATTGAGCGAGAGTCTACTGTAGTTCTAAATTCCACACCTAATGGCTAGATTCTACCGGAAGTGTCTCATTTGCAGAATTAGTTTAATACATGGAACCATTTTAACGATTTTGGATTTAAAATAACCTGATGAAAACTTTTAATTTTGTGCATACCATATTGTAAGCATGGACCGCAATACACTATTTTTAAGTAAAAAAGAAAAATCAGTGAAAAAATATATTCAGATTAGCGAAATGCTTGAACTTGTAACTTTGACCACAAAAAATGGTTTCGCATTTCGCTGCTCAAACACAAAGAGAACAGTAAGGGAAAGTGGCCATGCTTCGTACGATACCAAGCTTCGTAATGACCGAATTTTTCCTGTTTCTCAATAAATGTAACTCATCGCACCCATATTTTGAAAGCTAGGAAATAGTGTCCAATTGGTCCAATTTTTAAAACAATATTGTGAAGTCATACTTGTTCACAAACTTAGGAAATTGTTATTACAAAGCTTGATATCGTACGAAGCATGGGCACTTTTCCCTGTCTAGATGCATTGTTTTTCTTTTTACCGTACCCTCGTGCTTTCCTTCCACAACTGTGTTTTTTTTTGTTTATTTGGTTGATTGAGTTCGTCGGCAAAGTGGGAAGTATATTCCATTAACAAAATTTATACCGTAAATGCGGATGATTTTGCTCCTTGCGGGTGATTTTGACACTATCCTGATCGTAAGCTTTTCATTAATAGTAATGTTTAGGAACAGTTCTTACCGATCAGACATGTAGATGGGATCGGTAAAGACCATCCTTAAGTTCTAGAAGTAAAGAAAAGCTTACGAAAAGGAGGGTGTCAAAGTCGGGATAAAATCACCCGCACCTATACGGGCTTCAGACCTAAGGCTTAGCCATATACCTTAACTGCTCTAATTTCTTATCAATCACGATGTTTTGGAAAAATTTAATTTAGTATATTGGATTATTAAAGATAAGTAACTTATTATTAGGTTCTCAAAAAGCAATAAAATTGCACGCTACTTAGGATTTTTAGACCTTCGGGAACTAGGCTAAACCCCTAGTCTGAAGACCGCTTTAGGGCACATTGTTTTGTCACTTTTTTTTTAAACGATACGAACGATTTCTTTCATTCTTTGATATACAAATGTTTTGGGAAGAGTCCAGGTCCAGGTGATCATTTCGTCCGTACATAGTTTTTGCCTAAGAAAATCGCCGGGAGGGCTTTTCTTTCAATCAATTTGGTCAAATTTTCAATTTTTGGGAAGGTCTTGAAATATCCAACACTGTTTTATTGATTTTAATCGGTAATAAATGGGTAAGATACCCAAAAATAATTTTCTTTCTGAAATATCTCTGATCCAAAACTCATGCCAAAAGATAATTCACGAGAAGCTGTATCTTTTGAATTATAGCATTCAGGAGAGCTGAAACGATTTGTTGTATCTGTTTTGTTGAGTGTCATAATGTTTTACAATTCGAGCATTTGGGAAAGTTTTTTTCCACTACTATAGCTTTATTTTTTATTACTTAAAAGAGGTTGACGACCAACTAAAACCGATTTTATAGGTCACTAAAAATATTTTCCAAAGTAGGATAGGAATAAATAATAATTTATCAGTTTATAACCAAGTTGTTATATGTTCATATATTTGCGTTGAACTTATTTCTAGAACTGTTCGGAATATAAGAACTTTTCTTATAGATTCGATTTTTTTCCAAATTAGTTGAGAAACACGTTCTCGGTAATCGGTCTCGTTAAATCTGCTTTTTGAAAATGTAATTTCTAAGGTCCTTGACACACTTAGGACTTAAACCGAGAGACGGCTTATTGGAAAATGATAGAAATGTGGTTTAACCTTTATTTCGAATATAAATATGCTAAGACGTCTCTCGGCTGATCTTCAAGTCTGTCATGGACCTAAGGGCATTGACAGACCTGAGGATTAGCCGAGACACGGCTTAGCGTAATTACATTAGAAATAATGGTCAAACTACATTCCCATCAATTTCCACTAAGTCGTCTCTCGGCTTAAGTCATAAGTGTGTCTAGGGAATAAGGGCCCAAATAGAGGCAGGCTGATCCTCGAGAATATTTAGCTTACAAAATCTAGCTGTAAAGGATCCGGTAAAGAAATTGTATGCAAAGGATTTCTAATCGATGATCCTAATCCCACAGTAATATGACAGTTTGGGATAGATCTTTACTGGCGAATTTTACAGGCTGTATATTTTCGAGGATCATTTTGAGTTGATTTAGGCCTTAAGGCTCTTTTTGATCCTTAAAACTTGGTAAAGCATAAATATTTTTGCACTGCAGTGTGCTTGAAGGGATAATGGGTACCAATTTATATTTTTGAAGACCCCTCCCCCGTTCTTTTTATTCTTCAAATTTGAGGCATCCTGAAGAATTGTATGGAATTTTCTAATATATACAAGAAAGGATTATATTTTCACAAAATGTAGAACACACATTATAGGGGGAGCGAGGCTACGTTGAGTTAGGACTAGAATGAAACACGATATTATTCTCACAATTTTAAAGTAAGCTGAGCTTTAACGTAATGTAATTTCGATCAGCAAAACTGTTGTGGAACTAAATTAAATTATGGTAAGCTCCAGCTTCTTTCATAAATATAGAAAAAACAACATATATATATAAATGTAGTTTCGGCTCAATGTAGACCTGCTTCTCCTTAATATTATTTTGAACGTGAAATGACTTTATGGTTTTTTTTAAGACATATTAAAATATTTCAAGATTATTATCAACCAAAAATTTTTTCTTGGAATCTTTGGAGGAAAATATGATTCTTGCCATATTTATTCAATACGCAGAGAATGAAAACGAAAAATAAATGAGGATTTAGGAGGAATGTTTATATATTCTCGAGGGTCCGGAAATTACAAGGAAAATTATTATATATTTTCATCTGTTTTAGGCCTCTTTCGCTTATTTTTCATGTATAGCTGTATTAAATATCCTGAGCAATTCTGTTTCAATGTTTGTTGTTTGCAGATTTAATGCAAAATTTGCATAAGTTTTCTACGACATGATGTGTTATACTTTAATGACGTAAACTTGCTAAGAGTTAGGAATCCCTTCGGTGGTTCAGTCAACTCAAATGCATGTGAAATATTCATATGCCAGTTGTTGAGCGGAAAATCCAAATTGTACCCCAAAGGATAGTTGATGTACAAAGATATTAATATTTCCAGAATGATGAACTCAGATAGAATATCATCCATAAATAGATATCAAAGAATATTTGTTTGTTTATTTGAAATTGAAAACCATGTGTGATTTCATACTTGACTTCTCTTATGCACTCTTTTCCCATTTTTCGGTATCATCCCTATAGTATTTGAAATTGACTTTCTGTGGAAGCATATTTAGATTTTACGAGTGCTTGAAACATGCATGCATACATTTAAAACATTATTAATGAATATTGATGGTGATGTGCTTTACCGTGGATTTTAAAGTCCAAAAATAGTATAGAATCCTGCTAAAGAGAAATACCATAACTCTGTAATATAATACGTCTGTTGCATCAATCTCTTTTTTTTTTGTTCTTCTCCCGAGAGGAAATGAGTGCTCTCAAGTGTGCTTCCAGACCACACGTCACTTACATCGTCATCCATCAGTAAAAGTGCACGATATCACGAAAAAATAAATGCCCTGAATTTATCTTCTGCGATCCTTCAAAAATTCCCAACAACTTTAGGATTAAATAATAAACACTTAAAGAGAAGTTTTCCCTTTGATTTCATAATTAAAAATTGAACGATATTTATTACAAATTTTCCCATTAAGTACTTCCAAGAAGCGTTATGAAATAGTCCATGCCCATCAGGTTCCAAAAAGTTGCAAAGAATTCGATTGCGCTGACATAAATTCCGGATATATTAATAAGTCGATAAAATGCAAAATCCTCTGGGATTAAAAATTAAAATGAACCACATGCTAAATCCCCCTCTGGGTGCTTTTGGCTGCCCTTTTTCGGTATTCAATTAATTAATTTTTTTCTTTTGCATGGTCTGTGATGGGGAATTTATTTGAAAACATATATAGCTGAATTGGCAATTTAAATCTCTTTTTTATATTTTATTAGCAATGCTGCGGTTAAAATATGTTTATTTTCTATGGATATACGTTATATCACCCCCAATATTCCATAGCGCGGAAAAATTATAAATTTCCATGTGACAGGTTTTATTTATTTTCAAAAACCATATGGTTTAAATTTAAATGGTTAAAATGCTTCTGTGGTAGAATTTTCTGGTTTGTCGTGGAATAAAATTGATCCATGTAAAAGAGGAAACTAACAAATCCCGGCAAATCTTCTATAAGTCAAGGTACTTCAAAGAAATACAGTGTTTGATGGATTGTGATATTGGGAAATTTAAAAGTTATTACAGGATAGCGTTTTTATCGTATTCCTACCTACTTTTCCGATAGAAAGATTCCGTAGTGCAAATGAAGAAAAAACACGATCCTGAAAATATTTTATTAAAAAAAAACTAAAATAACTTCAGTTAATTTGTATACCAATACCTATTCAATAGTTTTTTTGCCTTGAGGGGTAAACGTGTTTTTAAAAGTCTTACAAAACATGATTTTACGGCTCCAACAAAAAAAAAACTCTTTAAACACAGAATTCGTTTCTGTTTCGGGCAAATCTGACGAATAAGACAGAATAGCCTAACAACTCGTACTTCAAATCAAAAAATTTCATATGCCTTTTCTCCCGAAGTATACGCTTATCTGTTGGTGTTTTTTAATGGACAGAATTAAGGTAAATTTCAAAATATTACCCTTTATTTGGTTTGGTTAACTAAAGTAGCGAATAAACGAACGATAATTCTTAATCAAGAGTTTACTAAAAAGCACCGTGTTGGGACTTGAATCTTTTGGAAGAATTCTTATAGTAAATTTCTCATTCTCACTATTATTGAAAATACCATAGAACTTAAGGACAAACCAATAATTTTCTTTAATATTTAATAATAATTATGGTGTGAATCTGCTGCGAGCTTTCCTTCTTACATTCTAAGACATTGACATTTCTTTGAGAACTACTTACGATATCATTAATATAATTTTAACGATAATCTAAAATAGTCGTTTTTTCCACCATCAGATGTGCTGATCCTAGAAGACATTGGTTCTATTCAGTAATAACCTTTCGAAGAGATAAAGCCACTCTACAGCCAAGCCAAATCTATTCGAAAATCTACTGGAAGCCTAAAGTGCAAGTTCACGTACTCGTCTCTTTAGCGCTGATTGTTCTGGGTTCTGCCATTTCGAATTTCGGTATTCTTGACCATTCATTCGTCAACAATGTCAACAACAGGGTGTAAATGTTTTCTGCAAAACGTGAATTTTTGTTTAGTTTTGTAAATTTCAAGAATTTCAGTATGGCAGAACGTTTGAAATGCAATTTCATTAAAATAAATGTCCATTTCATGAACTTACTCACGGTTTAAACGTTCGAACTTCTAACGGATTTTTAGGTAAGTTCCCTCTGATTTAATTCAAAATACCTCATCTGGAGGGAGCTCTCAAATCTAGAATGTTATTACTGAAGGAGAGGACTGTGTTTCGAGTTTCTAATGATTGGAATTGCCCTAGCAGACCGATTAAAACTCGTCAGTTAAATCAGTATTTGTCGTAAGGTCAATTTTGCTATTTTGTGATATATACTGTTACGTAGGAAGCTCTTTTTGGGAATAAAAAGCAGTCAAATTTGCAAAGCCGTTAAATTAAAATTTGGCGCCAAAACATTTGTGGTTGCCACGCGATGGCGCTGAGGAGAAAGAAATTGTCCACATTTTGAGTGTATGGCGCCACATGTGCTTCGACTCTAGAGTGGGGCTAAGTGCAAAAGGAACCGTTAGGATTTCACTATAAAATGAGCTGCTCAGCGATGGAGAGGTCAATTCTTCGGAGCCCCAGGAAGGAGCAACATCACAAGGAGGAACAGCCAGCAGCCAACAGAAGCAGAAAAGAAGACCAGCACACCCAGAAGCAGACAAGAGGACCAGCACAAGGAGAAACAGCCCAGAGGAACAACATCAACATCAGCAGTCAGCGTGGGATCGAGCCATTACTACGCCGGGAGGCTGCCCAAAAAACACCAGCAGCCGTAATCAGCGTGGGATCAAGCCATTGCTACGCCGGGAGGCTGCCCAAACAACACCAGCAGCCGTAGTCAGCGTGGGATCGAGCCATTGCTACGCCGAGAGGCTGCCCAAACAACACCAGCAGCCGTAATCAGCGTAGGATCGAGCCATTGCTACGCCGGGAGGCTGCCCAAAGAGCAGAGGCCAGCGGAGGCATCCCAGACTTGGTGGCCAGCAGAGGCATCCCAGACTTGGTGGCCAGCAGAGGCATCCCAGACTTGGTGGCCAGCGGAGACACTCCAATCTTTGTGATCCAGCGAAGGCATCCCAGACTTGGTGGCCAGCGGAGGCATCCCAGACTTGGTGGCCAGCGGAGGCATCCCAGACTTGGTGGCCAGCGGAGGCATCCCAGACTTGGTGGCCAGCGGAGGCATCCCAGAATTGGTGGTCAGCGGAGACACCCTCCCAGAGGCAGCGGAGACATACTAGGGCTTGTGCTCGGACGTGAACGATACCCAAGACTAAGACACCACATTAAACAAAACAAAGAGCAGGGCTGTGACTAGGCTGTTTGTGAAATAAAAATTCCCATAAAGAGTCACTGGGTGTTTTTCATCGCTCCCTTCATCGTCGAACCCTCCGCTTCGGCTCCAGTTTCGAGAACTTTGGGTCAGGGTGTTTTTTAAAGGCGAACTAGGGGTACCCACTCCCCGTCGTTCGTAACATTGGTGTCAGAAGTGGGATCTCCAGGAGGATCAAACAAATCCCACCAGATATCCAGAAGATCCCCCACAACATCTGAAGATGGCCCATAATCAGATTCTCGACGAGTTGAAGGACGCCCTCTTCCAGAGAATCGACGAGATGCGGACGAGTTTTACAGAACAAATGGAGGGAAATATTCAAATACTACGAAATGAGTCTTTGGAGCACAGTCGACGAATAGAGGAGATTCTCTCTCGTCTGGACACTGTAGATGTTGCAGAAAACCCAGGAGTTCAACAACAAGAAGACTCGAGTGACGATGACCGGAGAAGAGAATTTCGTTCTTGCGAAACTTTGTCCCGATTGGGCGTTGTGCCTATGGATTCTGGAGTGGCATCTGGAACGAATCATGACGCGACAAGTGGAATGCAGCAACCTCAACCAGCGAGTACAGGAAGAGACCCATCTCTATTTCAATTGAGACAACCCATAATAAGCGTCCCTACGAGTTGGAACATGCCAACTACCACCATTGATGAACGTTCTACATGGATGAACCACCTCAGAACTGTAAGGAGTAGTCAAGCAGAGATTAACACATTTAATGCATCATCTTGGCCAAAGCCAGCCCTCACGGAGACGTGGTCGGTACCAGCGGCCACAGGGACATTCACTATGTTCGGATCAACTTATGATGCGGCTACTGGACGATTGATAACCCACTCTAGGGAACTTGTGAAAACCACGGAAAATAATGGAACAAGCCATGGATTGAGAGACCTCCTGAGGCCCGGTTACAATGATCATCCATTATCTACTGCTACTAGATTGCCCCTTGGAGAAGAAGTTCAGTTTGCCCGTGAAACACAGAGACTCTTCCCAACATCAGTGATAAGCCCCATAAGCACAAGGAAGCGAGAACAAATTCCTGTAACACAAGAAGTTTGGATTCGACCACCAACCACTGCTATTGTCCACACAGAAGAGACGGGTAACTATCGACCTGCACATGCCTTACCCATCATTGAAGCCATAAATAAAGGAGCTGGCACCCGGTCAGTTACTGCTGATCAAACCACATTACGCCTGAAAGTGGACCATTTTGACGGGAAACACCCTCTGGAAGATTATCTCATTCAGTTCGATATGGTCGCGACTGCACAGAATTGGAATCAACTCCAGAGAACCACTATGCTTTGCGCTTCACTGAGAGGACCAGCGCTTGGTGTGTTAACAAACATGCAGCCTGAAGATCGCCATGAATGGGAGAAAGTGATTTCCGCTCTACGTTTGCGTTTTGGAAGAGAACATCTGCAAGAAATGGCTCATGTGGAACTCAGGGCACGTCACCAACAACCAAAAGAAGAACTCTCTGCCTTTGCTGAGGAGATACGTAGGCTGGTACGCCGAGCATTCCCAGATTGTCCCTCAGTGGCTCGAGAACGTATCGCGACTCAACAATTTGTGGATGGAATCGCTGATATGGAAGTTCAAAATTTGGCGCGTATGACTCATTGCGAGACACTGGACCAAGCTGTAATTGTAGCAATGAGATGTGAGTCAAGCAGACGTGCCACAAGATCTACTCGCCCTTTAATGCGCGCCGTGGACGTTGAAGGACAAACTGATGGTGACTTCCCAAGAAACACGCAAAATCCAGACCGCAGATATGACCATAGACGAGATCGGCAACGGGGAAATCGCTTTCATTCCAATAGGAGAGCCCAACCTCCTCATACCTCAACTCCCCAATCTGCTGCAGGACAAGAAGATGTAGTTTCAGCTCGAGTGGTGGGTATAGAGGATCCCGAGCGAGTTTTCTCAAATGAAAGTCAGAGACTACAGAGCGTAATGATACAGGGTCAGGTAAACGGAGTTCCATGTACTCTGACCATTGACACAGGTGCTAGCGCCACAATAATCAGCCGGGAACTTAATGAGAAGCTGTCTCATCCAAAGGAGATGCAAGCAAGCTCCCTAACCCTAGCACCCATTGGAGGATCTCCTCTGCCAGTTATAGGAACCAGGACAGTGAGCCTAAAAATAGGAGACAGAGCTTTGAAGATCCGTGTGATCGTGGCAGACATCGCCTGTGCTTGCTTAGTTGGAATGGATTATCTTACACATACTCGGGCAGTTATTGATTTCAGAAAAAAGGAGATCACTTTGACACCTCCAGACAATTCACCTCAGGCTAGATCAGCTCAAGTACTCCAGCTTCTCGAGGATACCACGAACCTCACACCCTATAAAGCCATTGTCTTTACTGGAGGAATTACCGCTTTGTCGGACACGACCAACGCAGAGATTGAATGGTACCCTGGAACAGAACTGAATGTCGCCCGAGTAGTGGTTAAAGAGAATGAGAGGAGCCCATCAGGGTCAATCAACGGTTTCAAGAACAATTTTGATGACCTAAGCGGTCACCAACGACCTCATCTCGTCAATGAGATAAGGACCCGTTGTGAAGAAAAGATGTAAGAACTCTCCTGCATTTCATTGGCCCAAATATCCCCTGCAAAAGAGCCAATGGAATACTAATCGATCGGGACGATTCGATTCTAAGTGGGGGAGAGTGTTACGTAGGAAGCTCTTTTTGGGAATAAAAAGCAGTCAAATTTGCAAAGCCGTTAAATTAAAATTTGGCGCCAAAACATTTGTGGTTGCCACGCGATGGCGCTGAGGAGAAAGAAATTGTCCACATTTTGAGTGTATGGCGCCACATGTGCTTCGACTCTAGAGTGGGGCTAAGTGCAAAAGGAACCGTTAGGATTTCACTATAAAATGAGCTGCTCAGCGATGGAGAGGTCAATTCTTCGGAGCCCCAGGAAGGAGCAACATCACAAGGAGGAACAGCCAGCAGCCAACAGAAGCAGAAAAGAAGACCAGCACACCCAGAAGCAGACAAGAGGACCAGCACAAGGAGAAACAGCCCAGAGGAACAACATCAACATCAGCAGTCAGCGTGGGATCGAGCCATTACTACGCCGGGAGGCTGCCCAAAAAACACCAGCAGCCGTAATCAGCGTGGGATCAAGCCATTGCTACGCCGGGAGGCTGCCCAAACAACACCAGCAGCCGTAGTCAGCGTGGGATCGAGCCATTGCTACGCCGAGAGGCTGCCCAAACAACACCAGCAGCCGTAATCAGCGTAGGATCGAGCCATTGCTACGCCGGGAGGCTGCCCAAAGAGCAGAGGCCAGCGGAGGCATCCCAGACTTGGTGGCCAGCAGAGGCATCCCAGACTTGGTGGCCAGCAGAGGCATCCCAGACTTGGTGGCCAGCGGAGACACTCCAATCTTTGTGATCCAGCGAAGGCATCCCAGACTTGGTGGCCAGCGGAGGCATCCCAGACTTGGTGGCCAGCGGAGGCATCCCAGACTTGGTGGCCAGCGGAGGCATCCCAGACTTGGTGGCCAGCGGAGGCATCCCAGAATTGGTGGTCAGCGGAGACACCCTCCCAGAGGCAGCGGAGACATACTAGGGCTTGTGCTCGGACGTGAACGATACCCAAGACTAAGACACCACATTAAACAAAACAAAGAGCAGGGCTGTGACTAGGCTGTTTGTGAAATAAAAATTCCCATAAAGAGTCACTGGGTGTTTTTCATCGCTCCCTTCATCGTCGAACCCTCCGCTTCGGCTCCAGTTTCGAGAACTTTGGGTCAGGGTGTTTTTTAAAGGCGAACTAGGGGTACCCACTCCCCGTCGTTCGTAACAATACATATTTGAAATGTATAATCTTGTTTATTAAACTCACTTTAAAAAAAGAAATTTTTATAACTGTAAAAAAATTATATAAAGATTATCGTAAATGACTTTAATTTATAAAAATTTATCAGTATTTGTCATAATTTCCATTTTTGGAGAGCGTACGACAACATTCTCTACAAAATATTTTCTAATCAGCATTTGATGTAACTTCTTTAGAACAATAATATTTTAATTAATTAATAGTGGGAAAATAACAATTTTACCTGTATGTTGTTAGGACACTTTGTTTTAGGGATGTTTGCGCAAGACACTTTGTTAGGTCCTAGACACACTTATGACTTAAGCCGAGAGACGACTTAGTGGAAAATGATAGAAATGTAGTTTAACCATTATTTCTAATATAATTACGCTAAGCCGTCTCTCGACTAATCCTCAGGTCTGTCAAGGCCCTTAGAATATTATCTAATGTCAGAGAAATTTATGACTTATCGACTACATTTAAATGCGTATGGGATGCGAAGCTTTTACAAAGAGTTTTAAAAAAATTTAAAATGAAATTTACATTATGTATAACGTCGAATATTGATTAATTTTTTTGTATTTTAAAATTTTTGTAAGAGAATATTCACTATTTTACCTGCTCTATGGATTTCCACATTTCCTCGTGAACCTCATAAGCCGAAAGTGTGGTGTTAAGCTCGGCATGAAAGTGGTTGATACTATATAACCTGTGTATTTTCCACAAGAGACAATCCATGTTGCGTATTAAATATTTAAAATTATCGCAAAACTCTATAGTAATAGATTGGGACATTAATTCTGAAAATTGGCAGGATGGCCATTGAGGTCTTTTTGTATGTAAACTTTAAAGCCGGTACTACAGTTTTAGAGATGAGTTGATGCAATAAATAAATGAAGCAACGTGTATTCATTATTGTGGACAGTGTTACAACATTTCCATGTCGGAAACTATATTGGGGAGAATGGTATTAGCATATATATTCGCGATGAACTGATATGTGTTTACAAACATACAAATGCTTACAAATATTTGTGTCCATTACAGAATTGGATGAATGCACTGTGTGTATTATATAAATTCAGGGAAAATATTATTATACTTACACAGTAGTAAATTATGCTATGTTGAACGTGACGAGATTTAGAAGGCATATGGGTCAAATCCACAAGGGTTATTGTCATAAAAACTTTTCCTGTTGGACTTACTGCTCGTACTTCCCTGTGGGAATTCACATTGAGGAAGTATGTGTAGGATGGGGAACTTGGTTAAGGATATGGACCACCCACTGACGAGAAGAGAGGATAATCGATTTGATTTCTTTGTGCACTTACAATTTTTACGAGGGTAGTTTGTTGGTCAAACGTCACTTTTACAACTTCCACGTTGCTTCATCTTACTAAATTGACTTTACTCTGCAAATTGTTGTTTCCTTTCAAAGTCTTCTTGGTTTATTTCTGTCATGTCTTCGGTAAGCTGTAACCTAGGTGCAAATATTGTGACTTTCAGTGTTATTTTAGAAGCTGATACAAGTTCTTTTCTTCCTGGTTTATATAGGAAATGATTTTTTTTTTTCTGAGGAAATGGTAAAAGCGTGTGAAAATCAATAAAACGACGCCGTATATTTCCTCTTATTCATCTCCCGGAAAAAGGGATGCTGAATAAAAGTTTCTCTTTTCTCCGGTGGAGAAGAGAGTGCCTTACATTTATGAGATTAATTGAATGTGCTTACTTTGAAAAATTCCTACAAATTATCTGCAAATTGCCAGGGCACTTCTGCACGTAGTAGAAGGAATCAATGAAATAGAATCCTTTTTACAACCACCAATTTTCCACCCTCATTCACAACATCTTCGATTTCAATCACTGCCGCCTCTTTGGTGGTAGAACTTTACGCGGAATTTTGTAAGGATTCATCCCCAACATTGATATTGTCTTAAGGAAGCTATCGAGGGGAAAATCATAAATTTTTTTAATACCACCAAAAGTCATAACTGTGGTCATAATATTTCGCAGTATGGTTTCATGGTTATGTCGACATGAAAGCTGAGACGCATGGAAAATTGTAGGGAAAAAGACACAATCTTTCCCTCTGCAATGATTTTCAACTTTTTATTGCACAACTGAGACAGAGAGACGTGCATGAAAATTGTCTTCAACATTCTGGGTATAAAATTGAGTGACAGAGGGTTACATGGTAATATTTCTCCCTTGAGTACGGAACATAGTGAAAATTATGAGAAATTCTCAAAATTATTTACATTTAGCACAATTTTCAATTGCTTGAAGCACAGAGAGGGATAACGGGAAAAAAATCCTTGGAATGTGTTTCATGATGATATTTTCTGTGTGAAAGTGATATGTATATAACATTGTGGTGTAGAGTTCCTTTGGCACTTGTGGAAGCTCAAGTAAAACAGCACCCACCAGATAACTCTCTTGATGTGACAATGATATATGGGATATGTTCACTGACAAGGATGATGAACAAAAACACCACTTTTCCGGCCATATACGCAGGGTATCATGGTATGAACAGATCTGTGCTATAAATGCTGGTTCATCCATCTCAAATTTTCATGTGACGTAATAAACTTACAATGAATCCTGACAAGATGTTTGTAGATAAAATTTTTTACATGCAATTCTTGTTATTTCGAAAAAAAGGTAAAGAAGTGAATCGATATCTGCAAAGGATACAAAAAAACTGACGTGAAGTAAACGCCAACTGATTCTCGTATTCCAAATAAAAATTCGAGACTTAAAGAATCCCAGTCTAAAGGCTCAGCCAGGGTAATGCAATGGTCGTGTCAGTTTTAAAATTCTAGAACAAAAAATGCGAACAAAGACCAAAAATTAAAGAAACAGTCTTCAAGGAAAATCGGATTGTTAACAGAATTCTTAATTGGACTTTTTGAATCCGAATATTAAAAAATTCCTTGAGACCCCATCTTGATATTGATCTTGAGATAAGGCTAATGGCCTCTACCGCCTCTACACATTAGGGAAATTTATGTCCATATTAAAGCAATTTCCGTATACTCGTATTGGAAAAACTCTTCAATTTGGACATAATTTTCCCTAGTAGGGGAAAGTGACCATGCTTGATACGATCCAAGCTTGATAATAACTATTTTTTTTCCTATGTTAATCAATAGTTATGACTCATCGCAATATATTTCAATAGCTGATGCTGAGCCTCACATTTCCTAAAAAAATTAAGATCCTAGTTCTTTTTTCCTAGTTTCAGGAAGCAAAAATCAAAAATAGGCCCAAAACTGTAATTTCGATACATGATACACGAAAACTACTATCATAGGCACATAGAGGGGTCATCAGTACTAATATTTATGTAAAAATATTTTTAATTCGTGGACACTGTTTTTGTGGGTGGTAACAAATTCATAAATTCTACTTGTGTCCATCCTATATTTTAAGAAGGGTCCATGAATGATAATTTTAATGTGGCAACTATATCATTAGATGTGATTATTTCATAATTACACATATTGCAATCCGCCAATTTTACCGACAATTGACATAATCTTCAACCCTGTTGCCTGAATTTTAAGGTTGCAGAATGACATATTCATGGACTCAAAGTGAAAAAATGGTTTTCGCTAGCGCCCTAATGTCATAAAAACATGGCTTAGAAAAATTACATAAAAGTGATTTTAAAACTAATAACCAGTCATATAAACGATTTAGGCAGATAGATTAGAGTTCCGTCTAAATATTGATGTGCAATTTTTTGTATCCAGTGAAATTTTTATAGTCAAAATGGGCCTCCGAATTGTCGAATCAATTTTAATACAGGAAGGCCCCGGACCCAACTTGTATAAAAATCGCCACTGAATTTCCATTTTCTTCTTGAGGAAAATCTAAGGATTTCCAGGAACTATTTGAGGTTGGATTATGAACCTAATAAGTGAGACATTTTTTTGTCATAGTGGAAGAATCGCTTCGGTTTGTGTGTTAATCAGAAAATAATCACAAACCATGGACATCATTTTACAGTATCAAGCATGGTCACTTTCCCCTATGCAGAGGCCGTAAAGCAGATGTATTTCCGTATGAAAATCTAACATTTAATGACAAAGTTATGGAGTCAAGATTAGGGATTCAGCTGTTAATTCCAGGTAATTCTGTGATCTCATGTGATTTTGAAGCAACTTATCAAAAATATGCTTAATAACTTATCAATCCTTGTAATTATATCAAGGATGTCACCAATATCTTACTAAAAATAAGATTTAAATTAAATTTAGCTATATGGAACCGGAACAACTTTTAGATAAGGAAAATCTTATGAAATCAAAATTCACATACCATTTTTTATGTTTTGAAAATGTCTATCCTACACTTTCGTACTCTTCTTGTTCTCTTAGACATCACAACAAATTCAATTTAATTCAATCCTGTTTTGAGTGCGAAAGAATGGGATAGATATGCAAAACGTTTGAGAAAGAAAGAGATGTGAATTTTGACTTCATATGACATTTTCCAGACCTAGAAGGTATGTCAGAAGCATTAGTTATGAATAAAATTAGATTAAATTTTGTAAGTCATTTGAGGAAAGGAACGCTTATCTTAGGGGACACGATTTATTAAAAAAATAGATTGAGAGATAACAACATACATGAAAAAATTTACCAACAGCGAAAAATCTCAGGGCACAAAATGCTCGTTGCTTCTTTGTGAAATCCGTCTTTCTTTGTCTATCTTCCATGAACGGGAGGATATGATCCAAAAATGCCCTACAAAGTGGTTTTGCCAGGCGGAATACCTGCCCAAAATCTCTAAGGTGTTCTATTAAATTGAGCAATTTTTTTTAACACTCACAATGAGGCTCTCTCTGCCTGCTGAATGATCCTCATAACAAGAATCTCCAAACTTTTTGAAGATATTGACATCTTAGGAGAGGGGCTATTCGGGCCCCGGTCAAAATCCTAAACATCAAAATTACGAAAGGCCAAAATCCTGAAAGCCAAAATCCCGAATTGATAAAAGTGCCACATCTAGTCCCGTTACACGATTCCAGCCGCGCTAGCTGGAGGCAAAGGGAAATTTTCTGCAGTTTGGGAAAATTTTCCACATTAAGGTAAGAGCTCATAATTTTGGACAGTTTCTAAATTTGGACACTTTGAGGGTAAATTTGGACACTGAAAATAAATTGATAAAAAATATGGATTTTTATTCTTCGAGTTTTTTCGACCGTTGGAGGATCTTGACCATTCGCGATTTTGGCTTTCGAAATTTTGGCCCATTCGGGATTTTGGGTATCGGAATTTTTACCGGGACCCCTAAACGTAGACCTTTGCTGACTTTAGTACTTTTTCTCATAATTACGGCCGACAAAATAACTCTAATATTCTTAGAGAGGTCCATTGTATTGAACTAATTCCACAGTTCGTACAATCATGCTGACATCAGAGGTCTAGATACTCTAAATTACGAATAACTCTGTAGTGCCATAATAATCGAAGTACCTCATTAGATCTGGTGAATCGGTAGGAGTTTTATACTTGGGCCTCTGTACTTGGATAGAACTTGTTCATAGTTTCTTTACTTCGTGCATTTGTATAAATGCTTGTTTCAGTATAGAACTGCTTTAATTTTGCTTATACAGATCTGTAGTTGGCCATATAATGTAACAGGGAAATATGTAGAATAGCAATGCAGATGCTATGTTGGACGAATGCGGTAGCATAATATGGGTAGAGGAAACTGACAATAACATTACCTGACAGAATATAAATTAAAAATTATTGTGTTACATATTTAAAATGTAATTGTAATACCAAATGCCATGGTTTTGGCTTTACGCAAAATAAAGTACATGCTGCGTAGTATATTAAAGAGCAATTTAAATTAAATGACAGTGAAGATTTGTTCCCAAAATATATTGGATGTAAAAACATTTTTAATTCATGGTGCAATATAATTTTTTTTGTAAGTTTTAGGTTATAGGTTTTCAATTTATTTTAAAATTGAAGGGTATACCATTTAGACTTTAGATATTTTGTGGTCAGTTGGTACAAGAATGGTTTTTGTGATTTTCTTTAGGTCCATTGGATGGTAAGTTGAAAGGGATGAAGTTCATCTATTTGCGGTTTTCAAAAAGGTAACTTGAGAGATTGGAACTGCATTTGGAAGAAAGTGATGCATGAAAGCCATTTCTTCCATTTCAAGCACCACCGAGAATGTAGAGAAAGTTTTCTTACGTCTTGGGGATATAAATCTGCTTAACCGAAAGGATATATCAGGATCACACAGTAGAATTTCTTGGGTGTGTGTGAGAAATGATGAAGAGTAGAATATTTGATACAATGGAGAGAACATCTGCATCAAATCAATTGCAATCATCATTCATTTGGAATAATGTAAAATCTCTATCTATTGCTATGGAATCTGTATTTCTAGATTAATTGAAGGTGTATTTGAGTAGTGTCTCGATGGCAAGCTCAGTATTTGAATTATTGCTTTTCCAATATTCAATCACCATCATCCTTATTCTGCAAGTTTGGAATTTGGACCATATTCCACATGAAACCATATGATATGTTTTGTGAAAAGTTTTAATTCTTCAGGTTACCACAGTTTCGTTATCCAGTTTTTGATCCTAAATTCTCACAGTATAGTTTGGATTGGACTAATTCATTACCATAAAGTTTAATGGGCTAAGTAGATATTCTCGAGGTCCATCTTGAGTTTATTTGTGGCTTTAATGATATACTATTATCGCTAATATCGAAAAAGAACTGTACTAAATAGCGAAATTTAATCAAAGCCTCGCTTTGCGATGTTTGACTAAAATTTAGCATTTCACTGCTGACTCCAACACACTTATACCCTAGACACACTTACGATTAAGCCGAAACACGGCTTAACGTAATCATAATCAAAATAATGATTTGACTAAATTCCCATCAGTTTCCCAGTAACTAAGCCGTTTCTCGGCTTAAACCGAGAGACGACATAGTCGGAAACTGACGGAAATGTTATGTGATCATTATTTTGATCATACGGCTTAAATCGTAGGTATTCCTAGGGCATTACATATACAAAAGTAATTGATAAAAAATGTGTAGACTACGGTTAGACTAATTAAAAATTAAAATTCATATCTTGCTTGGACTATAAATTCAAATTGTCTAACATGTTCAATATCAGTATAAAAGGGCTCTAGAGCCCATTTCTCAACCCATTTGGGTTTATTTTGTGTCACTGGAAAGGTATTGGAATCCTTAACAACTCTGAACAAGTTGAAAATGGTTCTGAATCGATATGATTAATTTATCAGTAATTAAATTGCATTACTTCTAAGCTATCCTAAGCTGCCTAGGCTATTTTAGGCAAATTTTGACGTGATCGTCCGTTTAAATTATTTGTGAATGAACTAGTAAAGAACTCTATTAATATAGCTAAATCGTGAAACTGTTTTTATGGTATAGTGTCTTAGTTGCGAATTCGAGCATTTCGCAAAGCTGGAACGTTTTGCAATCTCCTTTAATTTAATTTGAATATGAACCAACTCAAAAGATGTTTTTGAAACGGGTGTTATATTTTATGAGGCAAATATACATAAGTAGTGTTGGGAGTTTTATTAACTAACTTTATCCATTTTATTTTAATAAAAGTTTGACAGGGAACAAGAGCAACGCCATGTGTTTTTTGTTATGTCTTTTTATTCACTTTTATAATTTTCTACTGAAGGTAATGTTGACAAAAAATATAAGAGTTATAATATTGATATTAAATACAGCTTTTAATTCACATACCGTCGTTGCGGGTGACTTTGCACGTTTTTTCGCTGTTTTTCGACTTTGCCCTCTAAAAGTGGATAGTTAAAGTGAAAGGAGGGGGGTGAATGGGTAAAATTATTTGTATTCAGTTGTTAATGAATGGATTTTGTGCCACTAGCATTAATTTTATAAAATTTTACTATGTTTAAAAAAATCAACAAAAAAGGCTTGCACTGGGGATAAGGTGCGGGTGACTTTGCACTTTTTAATAAATACTAAAAAATCAACAATTTCTGTAATAAACGACAATGAAGATCTTCATATCTAAGGGTAAGATGCACGAGATCTACAAGTTGACGTGGTCGCCATCTTGATTTGACGTTTCTGTCCGCCATTTTGAATAACTGTCAAACCCTAAAACTGGTCCGATTGGGCTGAAATTTTAGTATGTTGTAGCTGATATCAAGACCTTTTCAGAACATATCTATGTTCCGGTCTACGTCAAGTATTTACCTTGATACAGAGGCTCAAAGTTTAAGAATTTGAAATATTTATTTTTTGGCGATCTTTATTTTCTAATCCTGAATTTTAAAACCTAAACGAAATGTCTCAGTAACCACTAGAAATGGTTGAGGCTTTTATTTTATATATTTATTTACTCTTACATAATTTAAAAATAATAAATGAAAAGTACATTTATTTATTTTTTCATTTTTGAAAGAGTTTTTCAGATCTTCAAATAATATGCTGTTATAAAGAAAAACATTACTTTTCTTTTTGTTTGTTATTTAGATCTCATCGCCTAACGATAATACTGCTTTTTTGTGATGGTTTCGATAAAAGAAGCTCTCCGAAGTTCTGTATTAATGAAAATCAAAATTTTGAACTTAGAGCCCCAGTATCCAGACAATCACTTGACCTAGGTCGGATTTTATATATGTTCTGAAAAGATCTTGACATCAACTAAAACATACTAAAATTTCAGCTCAATCGGATAAGTTCTTTGTTTTGACAGTTATTCAAAATGGCGGACAGAATCGTCAAATCAAGATGGCGACCACACCATCTTGTAGATCTCGGTCATTTTATCTTAAGTTAAAAAAAAAAATTGGATAATTTTTGGCCAAATACTTCTATAATAAAGCTTTAGAAAGTCCATTATATGCAATTTTATAATATAAATCATGCGTTCTTAGGAAGACTATAATGAAAAAAAGGAATTTACTAAAAATAATGAACAAAATCGAAGTGGATTATTCTAGCCAAATAAGTTTAGAATAGATTTGGATAATTTACTTCTCTGAAATCGATTTTGGAATTGCATCTTCAGATAACTTTTTCGCGGAGTCGTTTTTTGACAAAATACCTATACTAGGATTTCATTGACTATTACTGAAACTACAAGAATCCTTTTGAGGATCATTGTACCTTACTTGGTACTTAACATATCCCTATATACTTTGACATGGTACACCGGATCGGCGAAGACTATCAATAAGTGCTAGAATTGTTCGAACTCTCACGAACAGCAGAGTGCAAAGTCACCCCCCGAGTGCAAAGTCACCCGCAACGACGGTATTTATTTACTGTAACATAATTGAAAAAAAAGAAACGAAAAGCGCATTTAATTAATTTTTTTATTTTTCATCTTTGCGAAAACAGTTTTTAAGATTCTCAAATAATGCACTGTTATAAACAAAAACATTACTTTTCTTATTGTTTGTTTGTTAGATCTCATCGCCTAATGATAGCGCTGTCTTTTTTGTGATGGTTTTGATAAAAGAAGCTCCCTGTAGTTCTATATTCATGAAAATGTCAAAATTTTGAACTTGGAGCCCCTATATCCAGACAATCACTTAACCTAGGTCGGATTTTATATATGTTCTGAAAAGGCCTTGACATCAGCTACAACATACTAAAATTTCAGCTCAATCAGATAAGTTTTTTGTTTTGACAGTTATTCAAAATGGCGGACAGAAACGTCAAATCAAGATGGCGACCATACCATCTTGTAGATCTCAGTCACTTTATATTAAGTTCCCACAAAAGTGGATAATTTTTAACCAAATACTTCTATAATAAAGCTTTAGAAAGACCATTATATGCAATTTTATAACATAAATCATGCGTTCTTAGGAAGATAATAGAGAAAAAAAATATATTAATAGAAATAATCCACAAAATCGAAGTGGATTATTCTAGCCAGATAAATTTAGATTGGATTTGGGCAATTTACTAGTCTGAAATCGATTTCGGAATTGCACCTTCAGATAACTTTTTCACGGAGCCGTTTTTTGACAAAATACCTATATTAGCATTTCATTGACTATTACTGAAACTACAAGAATCCTTTTAGGGATCATTGTACCTTACTTGGTACTTAACATATCCCTATATACTTTGACATGGTAGACCGGATCGCCGAAGACCATCAATAAGTGCTAGAATTGTTCAAACTCTCACGAACAGCAGAGTGCAAAGTCACCCTCCGAGTGCAAAGTCACCCGCAACGACGGTAGCTAAAAATTTTTTTCTAATTGTTTTATTTCAAAAAACTCTTTTAGTCATATCACGTTAAGTGATTGGCTGTAGCATTCGAAGCTTCGAAAGTATAAGCCAATCACAGGATGCGATTAGACTGAAATATTTTAAGAAAATTAAATATTTGAACTTTGAATTACACTTGGACAATGCCTTATGATATTTGAGGATAATCTACGAATTTACTTTAAAGGTGTTTTTAAGGTCTTAAATAGAATTCTTTGAATTTAATTTTGGAGGGAGAAAATTGTTTCGGACCAATTTAATCTAATTCAGCCGCTATGTTAATTTTGGTCACAGTTGATTATTTGACATTAATTTCTCTAGATGAATTTCTGATGGAGAGACCTACAATTGTTTTCACCCGGGAATGTTTTTCCACCTACCGAGGACCACTTTTCTCAATATACCTTCATATTTCAAAAGATTTCTGAGAAATGATATCGCGCCAACCCTATGGAAAGTTGTCTATTTTATATGGATCTATTTGAAACCATCAGTTCATGGACTCAGTTCAGAGAGAGCTTGCAGGCAAAAAGTATTGGCATTGTATAAAAAATGAGCAACAAAAAATTAAAATTGAGCAATAACAAGAAAATTTGAAACAGTGATATTATCGTCCAAATTTTGGCAAAGGGAAAATAAACATCTTTTCATTCTATCTGCAACAATTTTAGATACAAAATATAGAAATTTAGATCCATTTTTGTAAAGATTTAGGATTTTTACTGACCATAATTATATATTTTACTGTTCATTTTTATTTTTTTATTGGCCATTTTGAATTTTTTATTGCTCGTTTGTTTTTTGACAAAAGTATTGCGACGGAAATCTTGTATATTTGTCCCTCAACAGGATTTTGCATCTTACAACTGGGGTCTAGTCTTTACTTTTGAGATATTTCGTGTAATATGGGCTTCAGACCTAAGGCTTAGCCATATGACTTAACAGTTATAATTTCTTACCAGTCGAAATATTCTGGAAAATTTAACTTAGGATTGGATTATTAAGGACTAATGACCTATTACATTACTGGAATAAATTTGTACCTTTTAGGAGAAACAAAAAGATACCCAATATTAGTAACGAATTTGTTCCAAAAAATAGCCCGTCTGATATAAAATCGTATCCCTCCTCTCACACTCAGTCACCCGTCACCGAAGCGAGGAGGACGCCAATTCTATGGCAATTTTCGTGCTACATGGTTTCACTTTTTTAATTCGAGATTCCCTTCCTCTCCAGCTGCCAACATTCGCATATGATTTCGTCATGCACGTTTCTGGATAAAACACTCTCAAATTGATTTTTATTTGATGTTCCTTATGAATTTTCGCCACCGAAATCCATCTCGACTGAAGTATAGGCCTTAACTGTAAGACGAAATCACTTACACGAATTTGTTCCCGACAATGGAAACAAAAAGATTCCCCATATGAGTAACAATTTCGTTCAAAAAATTACCTTGTCAACGGATACCGAAAATTTTTGGAACAAATATATTACAGATGTAGGAATAATATTGTTATAAAGAAAATGTACCGATTTGTTCCTGACAGTGGGAACAAAACAGCCGAGTGCAACAAATTCTATTCCATCAGGAACAAATTTGTATAAAACGAAATCAACTCAAATTGTAGACATTCCACCGTATCGAAACGGTTCCAAAAGAAAACTCTAACAAAATTGTAACTATATTTCGTAGCAAAAGTGTGAAGAAAACTTTTTGGAGCAAACAAATATCTTCTCTAGGTACAAATTGATTCCAAATAAATTTGTTCCAAGGAAAACTTGTTCCAATATCTTGGTCAGTGTCCAAAAGTTTTTACCGTGTAGGTTCTGAAAGAGCAATAAAATTCGTTGCTATGCAGGATTCTGAGACCTTCGGAAACCAGGTTAAACGGTCTGAAGACGGCTTAATGGTCACGAATGCAGAAAAAGTCCCATATGATTCTGTATGTAAATGTGAGATTTACTTTCAACAAAACCAACCAAATGTAGGGGGGTATATCTCGCTGTTTGTTCATCTGTCATTCGCCAGACCTCCTTCATTCCCTTAGGTTGACCCCAGGATTGTTATCACACTCCTAATTTTCCTGTACGTCTCCTGTTTCCCTCCAAAACTATGTTTTTTGGAATTGCTTGAAAACGTGTCGTGCGATGTTTTTTTTTCATTTTTGGATGTTTTAGAAAATGCAGAGGCGTTTATTTCGTCTATACCGAAATACTGTTGAATCATTCCTAAATGGTTTTTCAAGGTCAAGGTTTAAAAAGGCTCTAGAGAGCGTATTTCTCAGCCAAATGGGATCATATTGGGCTTGTTGTAAAGGTATTGGAATTTCTGACAAGTCTAAATCGAGTCCAATCAATCACGAATTGGTAATGAACTGATAAGTATTTTTCTCCGAAAATCAGTAAATCAACACCTAAGCTGTTTTGAACGAATTTTTGAGTGATTTAATCGGTTGAATCGTTTGAAATCGATGGTGAATCATTGTGAACCGGTAAATGATGCGAAAGTATTTTTGTGGTACAACATCTAAGTCAGGAGTTTAAACATTTCACAAAGCCTGGAACGCCTTGTCACCTCTTTTATTATGCAGTGTTTTCAATATTACTATTCATTTCTATTGAAACTGTTTGTAATCTATGTAACAGGAATTCTCAATTAAGATAATTGAATACTAGTTTTGGGATTTAAAGCACACGGTATAGATATCCTCTTCCTTTTAGCCGTCCAGTGTTATTTACTGTTTCTACCTTTGTGAATTTCAATGATCCTATATATACGGTGTATAGTTCCTATTGATTTTCCACAGAAAGCTTCATTGAGATTTTCACGAAATATTATTGGAGATTTCACAGGATGATTTAATCTCTAAATATTGTTGTTTCGATTGTTTCTCTGCATCAGCAATAATAGAAATTTTCGAAGAGTTGATACTTCCAAGTTGGCAATGTTATTTAAAATGCACTGTGTATAGAGTATTATACACAATGCTGAATCTCGTGAAGAATGTATGAGATAAAAATTGAAGAGATTAAAATTATGATGGGATAAAAGAATATTGTTTTGAGAATATTTGAAGAATCTTCCTTCTTTAACCATTTGTGTTCTATATCGTAAAATGCCAAATACCGATAAAAATTTGATTTCCCCTTTCCAATTCGTCTCCATTGCAATTTTTCTCGAGGTTTTCTGCTGAAATCATTACCACAGGAATATATATTGGTGCTATATAGTGTGGGAATATGTGCAATAAAAATCGTATCCTGAAATTGAATTCTGCGAATGATTTGGATTGTTTGAACGATTTCGCTCAATACGAGAAAATTTTTCACAACCAAAACTTTGCCTCAGTCTCGTTGAAAATGGTTACTGCATTATATATGATACTAAAGGTGAGCTTTTGGATAAATGTTTGAAAAGAGGAAAAATCTAATGGAATTTCTAGCCATTGAGCACCGTATATATAAAATGAAGATTATGATAAGTAAAAAGCTCTGCGGGATAATAAAAATGAAACTAGCAACAAGCATAGTTCGGAAAAACAACTGCAGTATGGTGGGGTTAAAAATTAAAATTTTATTTCTTTCCAATTGCTTGAATTGCCAAGGCATAAGGAATAAATACCTAGCAGTTATACCTTAGCAGTCAAAATTCAAGTCATTTTAATTAAAATACTAACTTTTCCATTGAATAAAATGAATGGCGTCATTTGGGTTTTTCTCCTTTCTATCTCCTTGCAGGATGAGCACTGTTCTTTGCTGGTGACTTATGAAACACCATCGATTTGCTCAATGTTGGGACTACAACCACCTGAAAAGGCATCGCCTCCACCACCATCTGTCACGACACCAAAATCACCGGAAGATGGAAAGGACAACAAGACGGACAGCGGCAATTCTCATGACGGTGACAAGAAGTCAGGGGGCGGAGTGTCTACAGTTGGAGCTATATTTATTGTGATGGCTGTTTTTGGGGCTGTTGGAGGCATTGGATTTGCCCTCAAGGATCCCGAGAGACGTGCAAAACTTTTCTCTCTCATTCGTCGCAAAGACACCAATGTTTCGTATTCACGGGTGAGTTAAAAAAAAACCATTTCATTTTTCGAATTTAAAATTGCAAAATCTAGTAATACACATATGCATGATTCAGTTAACACATAATTAAAGGATATTTATCTGGATAATTTCAGTATTTGACCTAATTTTGTGCAGAATATTTAAATTCACTCTGATGCACAGAAGTGTTGTTGTTTTTTCTTTTATTAATATTTTACAAATACTTTATGATTGCATCCATTTTTAAAGGCATGAAATTGGACTAAACAGAATAATGTTTAAAACTTTATCAGTAACATTGTTATTACAATAAATTCAGCAACATGATGAATTTGAAATTCTATTAAATATCAAAATAAAAGATTTAATATCGCAGTTTCCAGTTTAAACCAATTTTAGAAAAGTTTATAAAAGTTGAAATCGTTAAACGTGCACCCTTGAGAAGTTTGGCAACTTATGCTGATAAAATAAATGATTGGGTATTTTAGATTTAATTTTGGCTTTAAAAGTACTTTGATGATCTACTTATCAGGATTTAATGTTCAGAGGGGTGAAGAAAAGTAAATAAAGTAGAATGATTCACTTTGCATTTCAAATCAATGGAAAATTAGAGCCCTTTTCACTTTAAATAAAGACGAGCGGTGTAGTGTAAAACACTTAGCAGGATACTCGTATATTCCTGAGTTTGGTGACATGCCCTCAAAATTATGTCAACTTCTTTTTTAACGAATAAAGTTATTTAGCGGTTCAACTTATGAAGCTAAAATATTATCATGAATTTAAGCGAATCTCAAAGTCTTTTTTTACTATGCCATTTTGTTATGTTACCGATAACTGATTTGTAAACACTTGAACTCGAATCGATTTTTTCTGGAATTAGAGAGGCTTTTAAAATGAATTAAAACTAGTTCCAATTGAATGAGAAATACGCCACATAGGGCTTTTTAATTTTCGATTAAAAATTATATTAAATTGATTTTTCACCGAAGCATTAGGCATGAATAATTTGTCATCGAAGACAAGAATTCGATATCTCTTATCGTACTTCTAGTTCGGGAACAAACTTAAGATCAAGTAAAAAAAAAATTTGCGAAAAAATGATTCAATTATCCATACTTAACCGATTCATAACCGATGAAAATCTATGCATTTGGATTCTAAATTTGAATACCTCTCCACAAAATCCAAATTTAATCGAAACGGTTAAAAAGTAAGCTATCTAAAGTGATTGCCCTTTGACTTTCAATAATTCAAAATGGAAAATTTTCGGTCATAGGTAGGGGAAAGTGACCATGCTTGATACGATCCAAGCTTGATAATAACTATTTTTTTCCTACGTTAATCAATAATTATGACTCACAGCAATATATTTTAATATCTGGTCCAAAGCCTCACATTTCCTAAAAAAATTAGGATCCCAGCTCTTTTTCCCTAGTTTCAGGAAGCAAAAATTAAAAATGGGTCCAAAACTGTAATTTCGATACATGATATTTCATAAGTATTTCTTAATTAATGTCGCTGTTCAGGAAAACTACTATCATAGGCACATAGAGGGTTCATCAGTATTAATATTTATGTAAAAATATTTTTATTTGGGGACACTGTTTTTGATGGTGGCGACAAATTCGTAAATTCTACCTGTGTCCATCCTATATTTTAAGAAGGGTCCATGAATGATAATTTAAATGTAGCAACTCTATCATGAGATGTGATTCTTTCATAATTACACCTATTGTAATCCTCCAATTTTATCGACAATTGACATAGCCTTCAACCCTGTTGTCTGAATTTTAAGGTTGCAGAGTGACATTTTCATGGACTCAAAGTGAAAAAATGGTTTTCGCTAGCGCCCTAATGTCATAAAAACATGGCTTAGAAAAATTAGATAAAAGTTATTTTAAAACTAATAACCAGTCGTACAAACGATTTAAGCAGATATATTAGAGTTCCGTCTAAATATTGATATGCATTTTTTGTATCCGGTGAAATTTTTACAGTAAAAATGGGCCTCCGAATTGTCGAATCAATTATTATACAGGAAGGCCTCGGACCCAACTTGTATAAAAGTCGCCACTGAATTTCCATTTTCTTCTTGAAGAAAATCTAAGATTTTTCAAGGACTATTTGAGGTAGGATTATGAACCTAATAAGTGAGACATTTTTTTGTCATATAGGAGGAATCGCTTCGGTCTGTGTGATACTCAGAAAATAATCACAAACCTTGGAAATCATTTTACAGTATCATGCATGGGAACTTTCCCCTATGTTTGGACGAAATGTTCATCTAGACTACCTCTAAAACATATCCGTATATCATTGATAAAGCTTGGGCCAATTTTAAGAAAAACGAATAAACATGGTTTTGGAGGGTTGGAGGGGGGCGTTGGAGAAAAGAAAACAAAAAACGTCTCAAGAACAATATTTTTTTATTGGGATCACCGAAGACCGAAAGCTGATGTCTTTTACCGTTTGTGCTTCAGGCCGGTGACAAATTGGAAAAAGTGTAATTATGTAACTACTCTTTCTTTAAGTTCAAGTAGTAAAAAAATGTTTTAGATGCTTTTGAGATCACTCATAACAAGGAGTAGAGACGTGAGAGGAAAATAATAATGTCCAATACGAAATGTAGAGATCAAACTGTGAAAGAGAGCGCGCCTTGGGGTCATTGGTAGTTATACTTCAATTCTTCTCAACCCTTCAAAATCATGAAGTTTATTATAGTGAAAATAACTCCTGTAAATATTCTTCTTTTTACAAATTACTTATACGTATATTTCGTCCATGCAGATGGCCGATATGGTACTCCTTCCTTCTGATGTTTTTCGAAGTCGAAACTTGAAGTATTTCAGGGTGTTATGTCTGTCGGAATTTTGTGGATATCTGAAAGTCTTCCGGTGTTCATTGAAGTCTCCATAATCCCGGGTGTTTCCAAATGTTGGAATCCCAGAATTTGAATATTTCACTAATACCGAATTTCTTGATCTAGGATTTTAGGATCTCGTTTTTTGGGATTCCGATACGAATTTTCGAGGCCTCATGACCTTTGGAACCCCGAATGCTATGGGATCTTGAAAACCCTGGTACTTTGAAAGTCCTTTGTTTTATCCCGGGATTTAGTGTTCGTAATATTTAGGAATTTCGGAAACCCATGGTTTCGTTTTGTTCAATATTTGTTACCGGGATTAATCCCGATCCAGCAAAAATATCAAAATCCCGGGATATTAGCAACTCGGGATCCCGTATTGGAGACCCTAATGTTCGTCAGGGGATTCTATTCTATTCAATTCAAAAGACGGCTTTTTTGGGACAAATTGAGTACTTTAAAGTTAGAAATATTTATTAATAATATTGATTTTCTCTTGTCTTTTTCTTGAAGGATCTTTGCCTTGAAGAACTTCTCAATCAATTGGAACAAGTATAGGTTTATTTGAATGCTTTTTGCATCCTGGATAACTTTAACCTTTTAAGGATGAATGGGACACCGGTGTCCAAAAAATAAACACTAATTTTTTGATCTATTCTTGGGACAAAATAACTTTCCGTAGTGAAAAAGATGTTTTTGTTTTTGGGACACCGTTGTCCCATTTGTCCTTTAAGGTTTAAATCAGTTCTCCAGCAGGTTCAAACGAACATTGAATCAGTAAAGGGGTCTTGCTGAAATTTAACGATTTTAACGAAAATTTACGACATCCTAGTGAGAATCTACTCTTTTTAAAAATTATATTGCAAAGTATTATAAAATACTGAAAGTTATCCAGCGAACACAGTTAGCTGAAAAAGGCAGCGTTTACAGAATATTTTTGCTGAGTTTATCAGCAAAAAAATATGCTGACTGGTCAGCAGTTTGTATAGTTCAGCTGAATTGAAATCGGATAGTATTTGATGCTCACTGGGCAGATTCTTTCACAGTCGAAATCGTAGCCGCACACGTTGAATTTATTTCATGTATTAATGATTTTCAAAAAAAAAATAGAAAATCTTGAGCAAAATGTTAGAGCAGAATCACATTGACAATAAAATGCTCGCCATAGCCTCACCGTATTTAGTTAATTTACGCATTTTTATTGCAATTCTTACGCAAATTCTCTATTACAGTATTACCTTATCTCATACTCGGTGGCACTAGGTGTAAATAATATAAGAAAATTTAAGAAATTAAACGAAAATTCGATAAACGGTGAGCAACAAAAACTGTAAGTCTTACAGTTTTTTGCTTATCGTTTATCGCATTTTCGTTTTATTTCTTCAATTTTCTTACATTATTTTCACATAGTGCCACCGAGTTAGAGATAAGGTAATACGGTAATCGAGAATTTGCGTAAGAATTGCAATGAAAATGCGTAAATTGACGAAATACGGTAAGAATTTTACTGTCAATGTGATTCTGCCTTTAAACAGAAAAGGCGTACTGGATACGAATTCTTGTTTTGTTACATTTTACCTCAATTGTTCATTTTAAAGAATCTGAAGAGACGTTTTTGGATTAGGATTTATGGACAACGGACTTAATTTCAACGTATCAAAATTATTCTAAAATAGTGAAATAAATGAAAGATTTTTGTGATATAAATTAGTTAAAGTTAATACATATCTCTTGTAAGCAAAGTATTTTAAAAAAGAAGCTCGAAATTTCAATTTTAGTTTCTTTATTCTTTGCTGGTGTTCCTTAGAATTTCGGAAGTTTAAGAAAGTTCATACTGATTATCTATAGAATATATATCAAATTTCGAAATTTTCAATTTGTCACATTTTGCCCCAGGTCCCTAAAATAGAGAAATATTGGGTTTCATTATTTAATATTCTGAAATATTCAATAATAAAAACAAAATATAATTAGCAGAAATTATTGAAATTATAAAAAAAAAATGTTATTAGACATTTTTACTGTTAGTCCAACACCTTAAAATCTATTTCAATCCGTTACCGTGAATAACCTTTTCACTATAACGAACCAAGACAAAAACCCTTATTATTTCCCTTAACCCTTTAACGACGAGACACTTTTTACGGACTGAAAATCAACAATAAAAATGGCATTGAATAAATGAGCAGTAAAAAGTTAAAATTGATCAGTAACAAAAATATTTGAAACAGTGATATTTTCGTCCAAATTTTGGCAAAGGGAAAATAAAGACTTTACACTTTATATGGAACTATTTTAAATGTTAAGTATGTAAATTAGGTCCATTTTTGTAAAGATTTCAGGTTTTTACTAATCATAATTAGATATTTTACTGCTCATTTTTTAATTTTTTACTGCCCATTTAGAACTTTTTACTGATCGTTTCTTTTTTGCCAATAAAAATTAAACTGAAAAACATAATCAATGATAAGTCTTACATCTAGCCTTGGAAAGTCCAACAGAGGCTGATTCGGTGTATTTTGTGCTTCTATGAACGAAAGCGACAGAAATAGCCCAAAAATTTAAGTAATTTTTATGACAATACCAATGAATAATATTTTTCGCTTTAATGAAATATATTACGTATGAGTATTGTAGTTTTTATTGCCAAAAGGGTTTTGCTTAAAAAAATGGAAATATAAAAAATAACTAAAATCAATTCTGAATTTGAGAATTTAAAAATTCGCTATTTTTGAGCTTAATTTTTTAATACATAGAAAATAGCTACAGACTTGCAAAAAATATTCTAGATTTCTTCAACCGTCTACTTTACAATTATGTACAGACATAAGAAAAAAATAACTTTAGGTAGTCAGGAAGAATTACTTTCTTTGTGGGACACCGATGTTCCAATCGTCTTTAAAGGATTAAAATATTTTACAGTGGCGTTCTAAAAAAATAAATATGGTCGAAGGAACAGCTCTTCGACAGGGAACCCCTATTGACACTTTTTTCAAAATGTTGACATTTATTAAAGTTATCTAAAGTTAAAGTTAAAGTTAAAGTTAAATAAAAATGTAAATAATATGACTTTTTTTCCTTAGTCTACGTTTTCTGTCAAGGATAGATGTTCAAATTTCGTATTCCATATAGTGCAGAGTAAGATTTAAATCTTAGTGCATTTAAATCTTAGTGCAGAGTAGAGAGTCAATAGGTGTTCCTTTCACCCTGTATTTATATGGTTTGTTGGTAAAAGTCTTTGCTATCTGTTTTCCGAAATACTATAACCAGATAAATATCCTACTTAAAGTATCACAAAACAATACCAAGTATATTACATCAATGTTTTGTATTTCTTTCAAATTATGTGATGATTTTGCTCCTTGATTGGACCGACGTGCTTTGACTGTGAAGGACTTTGGCGACCATTACGACATATAATTTATTTATTAGTTTCGTTCGTATAAAATTTTAAAAGAATTTTTGTTTTGAGCACCTGTTTTAAATTTTGTAAAAAGGTTTCTTTTCTTTGATATTACACGAATTTGGCTGTAAAATACGCTTTTAAACATTGTTTTTTGTTTTAAGACTTGCAAAATAATTTAGCGATAATTGTGTAATAGGGAGATCTTAAAATCAATGTCATAAATTGCAGGTTTCCAATGAAGAAGCCAGCCTTTTGATGAATCCAGCCAGACTAAATGATAGTGATGATGAACTTCTAATCTAATCAGCTTTTGCGAGTCTTTTTGAACTTACACATATTTTTGCAGTATGTCACCTTTTTTAAGCGTTCCTTTTCCGCCAAAAAAAAAAACAAATGGTTATACACCTGTGAAACTAATTACTTGTTGAAGTTTCTTAAATGAAATTTCTTGTGTATTTGCTGTAATTGAGAAACTTAACTCACTGTAGTATTCTTAATTTAATCCAAAGGAATGGACACATTTGTGATGTTTACGGAAGCTATTATTTTAATTTTTAAAATAAATTAAAGGAAAATATTGAATTGATTAAAAAAAAATGAAAAATACCAAATGAATTGAATGTGAAATGAAAGAATTTAGAAGTGATTTTTTTTGTTGTGTCAGAAGGATATTTTTATATTAGCTAGGCAAATAAAAGTCAAAATGAAAAGAAAATTTTATCTTATTGTCTTCATTTTGAGGGCAGGCTATTGTTCTTCTTGAGGCTTCTTGACGGAGGAGAGCTCACCTTTTTTCCTCTTTTCTTTACAACGGCATACAAAGTATTCATAAATTGCGCACCCAGGATTACATACACACCTTCCCTCGTCATTTTCTATTTTATTATACAAGGGAAAACTTCTTTCACGTCATGCGATAGCAATAAAATTAAATTTGCACGAAAATGGGTTTTATTTTCAGCAATTTATGGTTGAAACATTTAGTTAGAAGAAAATGCTCTGCCATAATTGCCATGGAGTGCCTTTAAGCGAAGCTACTCTTCCTAGAGTCTTTCCTTAGGCATGTCTGAGACATGTTACTTTATAAGTAATTTCATAAATTGGCGGTGGTAGGGCTTAGGGGAGAAAAAGAAGTAGTCAGACCTACTTATGTCTGCTTTTCGGCTGATGGCGTGAAAAAATATCAAGATTACATTGATTAGCGGATTTCTTTTTGTTTATTTTGAAATACCAAGCTATTTTGGTTATTTAGTATATCATTCAGTTTAAAAATATTTATCTACTTTACAATGCTTTTAGCAAAAAATATCCCTTTAGGCGCTTTAATTTCTTGCACCGAGCGGGAGTGCGGGACTCGGAACACAAAACTGTGACAGAAGAGTCGGGGGACTTGTGAATTACACCTTGAGTCACTCCAGGAAGAGATTAAGATAAAAGAGTACCTGATTGAAAGTGTAAAGAAATTTAAAAGACATAAACGTGAGTTTCTGAAGAAAGACAGATTTTTCCTCGGAAAGAAAAAGTTAAAAATCTTTTATAATTTCAATCGTGTTATTTACTGGTCCAAAATTCCATAGTAACTAATAAAAGTATCAGCAAACTTATCGGAAATTGAATATTTTGCGATAAAAAAATTACGAGTTGTTTTCCGATTCATTGGTTTGGTTAGCCGTTAGGAGATTTTTTAGGTTTAGTCCACTTCTCGAACCAGCTTTTTAGGTTTTTCATAATATAACGGATTATTTAACATTAGTAATTCAAACATAAAAATTTTTCCAAAAAAATTTAACCGATAAGAAATTATAGTAGTAACGCCATAATATGGCTAAACATTAGAACTAAAACCTGTATTAGGATTGCCTTTAAAGTTCACCTGAAAGTCAAGATTCTAATTAAAAATGTGAAAAAGATTCTTAAGAATTAAAAAGAAAAATTCCTAAAAAAATGCATTGCGTAGGTTTTAAACTTTTGATCTGATCCAATTGTCTGTAATTACAGCTTTACGGCGTTATCACACTTGCACATTAAAATTTTAATGTGATTCACATTAATTGTCGCTGGTGAGAGTCTAAATATGTTATTTGTGTCTTTGAGTCACTTAATATTTAGGGTTTTTCTTCTATTTATTGATAAAGATGTGGACTTGGCCTGCAAATGTAAGTTTAAATTTACCTAAAGCATAAATATTTTTCACATTAAAAAATTAAAGAGAAAATCGCATTAATTTTTCGCATTAATGCTATAAATCAATTTATATCAAATTTTGCGGGCCAAGTCTACCTTTTTATTAACAAATAGATCAAATTTTGAATATAAAATGATTCAAACACACAAATTACACATTTGGACTCTCACCAGCGACAATTAAAGTAAATTATATTAAAGTTTTAATGTGCAAGTGTGATAACACAGTTACACGAATTTCAAACTTCAAGTTTAACTGGTTTAACTCTATTCCCGGAGGTCTCGGAATTGCTAAATATAAAAAGGAATTGTAGTACTTTTTTAAGACTAAAACATTTTTGGTAAGTATTTTGGTAAAAACGGTAAATTAAAAATTCACTTGGTATGTTCTAAATTAGTAAGTGTAATAATTAATTTTGGTAAGTAAAAAATCAAAATTAGTAAGTAAAAAACAGAAATATGGTAAGTAAAAAAAAAAACAAAATTAGTAGGCAAAAAAATTAAAACTGGTAAGTAAAAAAATCAAAAATAGGAAGTAAAACAAGAAAAATTTGTACAAATGGCACAAGTATATTTTATAACTTTCCAAAAATTTCCCTTTGCCCTATCAGGCGATACTGATAACTTCCCAAAACATAGAAAATTACTTTTTGCCCCAAAAGGCGAAACTCATAAATTCGCAAAACACAGAAAAGTTCCCTTTGGCCCAACAGGCGATATTGATAATTTTATAAATACAGAAAATTTTCTGTTGTCCTAACAGTGAAACATTTTAACATTTTTGATTTTTTTATCTACCAATTTAGTTTTTTTTTATTTACCATTTCAGATTTTCTTACTTGCCATTTTAGATATTTTTATTTACCATTTTTGTTTTTCCTACTTTGATTATTGATTTGATTATTTTTGATTAGTTTTGATTATTTTTTTGTTACAAATTAAGATTTTTTTACTTACCACTTTTGATTATTGTTTTTTTTACCAATTTTTAATTTTTTACTTATCATTTTTGATTTTGTTACTTAATATTTTACCAAAATACTTACCATTCTACTGCAGCCTTTTTTAAATAGATATTATAATTTGTTTTTTGCCCTAATGTATATTTTTAAAGTCGATATTATCCTTAAACTAAAAAAAGCTTATATAAGCTTAATCTGACTAATTTTAATCTTCTGTTGCTTATTTGTTTTTGATCCAAATCAATCTCCAATAGAGTCAACAGCTATTTTTTTTATTCTACAGACTCCGATAGAGTCAACTTAGACCCAAATTGACTCCAATAGAGTCAATTTTTCCATTACTATTGAGCTAATAATATTGTATGACTTTTTCGAAATTAAAATCAGTGTTTTAGTGTATCATTGTAATGTGTGTGTTTTTTTTAACATAAGAAAAACAATATTAAAATAAAATTCAAAATTCGTATTTTAAACCGTATAATCAAATTTCGACAAAATAATTTTCTTTTCGTGATTTTAAGCGTTTTGTCCGATTGAAAGTTCTGTTGTCTTTTCTCTCTTGTCTTAAGATTTTTTTATTAAGCCCTATGATCCTGTATGACGTGTTTTCCTGTAATCACAAAAAAAAAAAAAACGATTTTGGCGGTGTAGGAGAGGGGTAGGGAGGAAATGAGGGTAATGATAATAATCCCTAGGTTGACTTTTTAGAGGGTTATCTGAAGACTCTTAAGTTGATATCTCTATTTAGCGCCCAGTTTTCAGAACATGAAAATGAGTAAAATTGATTTTATTGCTCTTTTTGTAAAGCTTAGAGCAATAGTTACATATGTCATAACGAAAAGAACAACTATCAATCTCTTGTCTCGTACAATAAAAATTTAAAATAAATTCTAATTAATAACGTTAATTGCATCAGAATCTTCAACAATTAAATATCTACCGGAGCTCTTCTAATAAAAAGTGAAAAAAAATCTTTAAGACACCATTTTTTTGTCTTAATAATGTGGATGGACCTCAATATTATCACATGGATAGTAATTTTCACTCAAGATACTTACTAATAATAGAAACATTCTATAAAATCATACCCTAAATCTCCAACTTTTGTCCAAACATATGACTTTTTTGTACCAGAAGGTGGAGAATGTTTGGGTTAATTAAATAAAATATTCTAATATCGTGCTAAATTTATCAATGTTCTAGTACAAATATAAAATAATACCCCTTTATATCAAAATTTCACATTTTAATTGATTTTTTTTCGGTCTCCGATAGAGTCACCGAATCCAATGAAGTCAACACGCCTGGAAATAATTAGTTGACTCTATCGAGGTCCCACTGTACTAATCTTTTAAAGTAAAAATGTAACTTAAAATAAATTTACACGTTTTCTTTAGAAAGATAATTTTATGATCGTTTATCATGTACATTTTTTTAAACAAGTAAATTCTTTAAAAAGTTTGAGAAATAATTATATTTAATCATAATATTACCGTGTACTTACATAAACGTTTTTCTTGTGTTAATAACGTTACATTAATACACAAAAAGACTAGTTTTAATTTCGAGAAAATCATAATAAAATTATATAATATTATTAGTTCAATAATAAAAGAAAAGTTGACTCTATCGGAGTCTGTAGAGTAAAAAAATAGCTGTTGACTCTATTGGAGATTAACTCTATCGGGAGTTGACTTTATCGAGGTCCCACTGTAATTAGGGAAGATTATAAAATCATAACATGAAAATGACTAGTCATTTTATTTGTCTTTTTAACCGTCAGGTCTTTCCTTTTTTGTAACTGCATACAGTTTTGTTCAGTACAAAAATAAATCATATAATTTATATCATAGTCTAGTAGTGTAACAAGAAGACTAAATTCTAACATAATATTTTTTTTCAATTTCTAAAAGCTTACAAAAAAGATCGAGCAACGTAAATAGTTGAAGAAAATTGGCAAAAAATGGAAAGAACATCATTTGTAATGCAATAAATAGGCTCCCATTTAGGCAACTTAGGGTAAGTGTGCCAAATTTCGGCATAGTTGCATGCAAGCGTCAAAGTCTCAAGTTTGAAATGTAATATTTTAAATTCAAATTGATTTTCTTTATTCTTTCTTCTGAAAGAGCACTTGGAACCTTGTAAAGAGTTTACCGTCTTTATTTACTCTAAAATCATTCTTAATACATTTTAAAATGATTAAAAATACAGACATAGCTTTGGTGCCCTATTTCGGCCACCTTCATTCTCATAGTTCCTTTGCCCTCTGGGAATTCTTCCAATATCTTTTTCACGTCATTTCGTTTGTCGAATCTACATTTATTGTTATTTTTTATTGTATAATCTCAAGAGTATGCAAAAACTAAAATTTCACGAAAATTCGAGGAACAAAAAAAGTGGCCGGAATTGTAAGCTGGCCGGAATTTGGCACACTTACCCTATGTTTAATTTTTCCAGAGCAATTTTTGAAATGAATGTCAATACCTAGGTGAATTTTAGATTTTTTTTATTTCATTTTTAGCGATGTTTTTTTATTGAAATGATAAACCTTGTCAAAAAAAATTCTGAAAATCTACTGAGACTACAGGCTTTTTCGTCCGCATGAGGGTACTGTCTTCTTCCGCAAGTGGGGCTGCTAATAATTGTTCTCTATTTATAATTCTCAAACTTTTATCAAAACAGAATTTAATTCAATTTTTTTACATGAAGTTGGCAATTTTTACATAAATTTTTAAACAAATGTGCTAAGTATGTCTCCAAAAATATAATGTTCTAACTGTGTAAAATAGTTTGTGAAGCTAAAATATTTCTTTCGGAATGGTAGTCGAAATGCTTATATGATACTGCTTGAATGGTAGCGACGATATCTTTATGGAGTAGCACAAGTCTAAGATGACTTAGAATATAAAATGAAATGGGACGATCGTTTACCCTCTTTTGAGAATTCTGACGAAGAAAAAAGATGTTTTTCAAGTTCAGTGTAATCCTACATAGCATCATTCGGTTATCTCAAAATCACAAAAATTTGCAGAGAAATGCTGTCTATAAAACTGTGAGATTAAAGAGCTTTCAAGCTTGATCACAACAGATGTTTTTTTCTACAAGAATCTCAGCAGATATAAATTTATCCCTTCCATTGGCAGGATGTCCAAACATTAGAGCAGAAGGCAGAAAAAGAGACGATGAATTATCAAATATTTCCACAGAGGCCATTTCAATCGATAATATCTCCCATTGGGTGTGTGTTTGTCGAATAAATTTAGAATGGGGTATATCAGTAAAGAGATATGTATTAGGACGAGATTTATGTTCCAACTTTTGTACTTCTTTTTTTTCCTTCTGTCTTAGCATATCTGTGAAAGCTCATCTGGTACCAGATTCACACTGTAACGATGTACGAGTGTTAAAGTTTCGTCTTTTTTTTCCAGCTCCTAATATACCCCAATGTGAGAAACATTCATCTTATGTGTTTCGATTTCATTATTCATCGTGTACATAACTTGATAACGACAGTTGTTATAAACTTTGAGGTAATTCTTATTCAAATGAATTCGCTGTATTCATGACTCTAGCCCACCCTCCTCTTTATACCTTTTTTTTTGCTACGGTACAAACATATCGTCACACCAGAAAAAGCCATTCCGGTGATCTCCCTATGGGCTATGCCCTACTGTTCCTTTTCTCGAACTTTACAACACACACCAAACACGTTTAGGGGGTATATTCAATATTTGCTCACGGAGTATTTCCAAACCGCTTCTCTTGGTTTTTGTGAACTTCGAAAGAAATGAGCCTGAAGATGAGAGACGCCCCTAAAAGCATCCCACTCTGTGGCAAATACTAAGGCATCCGTGGTGAAGAAATTGAGGTTGGAATGGGATTCTTTGTAGGCTGATGTGAAGAAGGGGATTCGCGAGTTGGTGGCACAGTGATTTGCGCCTAAAGTGGTTTTCACGCGAAATGTGTTTACCAGTCACTCGCACCACATGAAATTTGCACTTTCACCACATTACACTCCTATACACCATCTCAAAAATTTTCTTACAATATAAATAACAAAGTGAAGTGGCGGAATACAAAAGTTTCTACCCTCCGCCAAAATCACAATTGCCAAAAGACCATGAGGGAGCTTTAAGAGCTTTATGAGCTACATTAAAAATAATACTCTCATGCCCGTTTAATTTAATTTACTGCCGTTGTCGGCGAGAATTTATTTGTCAAAGATGCTGTTTAACGTCTCTATGACAGTAAATTCACAAGTTAGTCTTCAGGAAAATTCCTTCACATGCCTATTGTAAGGGAAGTCAGGGGTAAAATTTTGTAAATCATCAAATGAAATATTTACGTAAAACAATGGAAGGACTTTTTTAATTTGAATTTTGAAATCTCTGAATATTTTTTTATACTACCTCTCCCTATTACCTAAAATTACTGTTGATGGCAATAACAAATAAGCAAGTAATGTTTTCGTATTTCGTTGAATTTCTATAAGTATTACAAATAGGGTAAGTGTGCCAAATTTCGGCATAGTTGCATATAAGCAATGAAGTTTTAAGTTTGAAATGCAATATTTTCAATTCATATTGATATTTTTTTTTGTTACCTTCTTTTCGGGAGTGTTGTGTGGAACCTTGAAGACTAGTTTATCATCTTTGTTTTCTTTAAATCACTTCCTAAAATATTGAAAAATTAATAATAATATGGACATTGCTTTGGGTAGTATTCCGGTCACTTTGTGTGAAATACCGGCCACCTTTTTCCTGACCACCTTTTGTGAAGCAACGGATAAAAAATTTCAAAACGTCATGGAACGAGTTTAAAATTTAGTTTAATACGTTTATATGACCCACAATCCCTGAGATCTTCCGTGTAATTTGCCCTGAAGACCTGAAGAGTAGCATCTCAAATTTACGCACAGATTCCCTTAGCAATTTGCCCTTCCTGAACACTTCCAAGGCCTTTTTCAAATCATCTTTTTCATAGAAGGGATGGCTGTTTTCTCTGGACATTGTAGAACTCAGAAATTGAAAAAAAGAACACAAAATGAATAAGAAATTTAGGAAAGCAAAAGATGTTGCCGGAATAGGCAACACTACCTCACCGGAGAGACGCTCACAAAGTATATACTTTTTTACGCGAAATACAGGATTCAGCTGGGACATTTTACTCGAAATTTAAAGATTGACTCATTATTAACATAAGCAGAAACAATTTTTAATGAAAACTAATCAATTTTCATGAAAAACATCGAAGGAAAATCTTTTGCACTTCACCACAAATCGTAAGACTGCTAGAAACAATCGATCTGTCACATTTTTTGTAAGACTCTTTTCCACACTGTGTTTTTACAACGCAATTTAAATTCAAATTATACCTAAAATTTAACGGTCTTTGTGTTAATACATCCTAAAATGAATAAATATTTAAAACCAAAATGAATTCATTGACTATTCGAAGATTACATACATAATTTTAAATAATTTATTTCCATGGCCGAAATTACACTCAAAGTTGCCGAAATTAGAAGCTGGCCGAAATTTGGCACACTTCCCTTACATAACACAATGGAAGGACTTTTTTTATTTCAATTTTCAAATCTCGGAATAATTTTTTATGCTAGGTACCTCTCCCTATTACTTAAAATTACTATTGATGGCAATAACAAATAAGCAAGTGATGATTTTGTATTTCGTTACATTTTTAATAATGAAATACAAATACAAATAATGAAAATTAGTGATATTTTTTTTAAACCAAATTTTCCATATGTGAAGAAACGAAGATATTAGTTCAAGTAAAAAGTCTTGAGCTTTTTTAAGCCTAATTTTGAAAATGAAATTAACATAGGAATATCCGATTTAGATCAAAATATGAGTCTTTATATTTTTTGACTTTTATCCATTTTGAAGATATTTTCATAATTCCACGATTGAAGAACACCTCGTCCCTATTAGTGAAAAACTTGACTAGCTCATTTTTGCAAGGCTTTCTGCAGGACGGTTTTGAAACCCTTTGGTTGGATGGTTTTTGGTCGATCGCCTGCTTCAATATGGTCAGTATTGGATGATTCCCTTACAATCCCGCCAAACACACAGCAAAACCTTTTTGGCCGTTAATCCGGGCTAGCGATCGTTTACGGGGGCTCATCACATTTTGACCACGATTTTTTCCAACTGTTGTTCGCATATGTGACCCACTTTTTAGCGTCAGTTACCATTCATTAAAAAAATTAGTCGATTTTACTACGTTTTAGCAAAGAATCATAGATATCAATTCGGTTCAAAAAGTTCTTTTTCGACAATTCATGTGGCACCGGTATACCTACACAGAAAAAAATATTTTGTATAAATGTTCGTGAATGTTTATGTATTCCTATATGGGGGAGTTACGAAATGCTCGTAAAATGTTCCACAGGAAAACAAGCATTTAGGAACAAATGACAAAATTTTACGAACATTTTTTATGTGTTTACGAACATTTACGAACAAATGTTTATAAAAGTACAAAAAATGCTCGTCAAATGATCATGTTACGAACAATGTTCGTGAAAAAAGTACAAACTTTTACGAACATGTTTGTGGGTTATACGATTCACGAGCATTTCGTAACTCCCTCATAGGAATTCACAAACATTTACGAACATTTTTACAAAATATTTTTTTTTGAGCAGGTTTTTTGTGAGATCAGTTTTATGCAAATGGTTAAAAACTGCTTTCTGGCTAATCTTCAGAATAACTGCTCTTGTGCTCCTGTGTCGGTTGAACCTAATGATTTCCACAATTTTATCGATAATTGGCTTACCACAGACTGCCTCATATTTGCCGTCCATTTTCCCAGAACGGAATTGTTGGAACTACTGATATGATGTTGCATCAGATACTGTATTACAAGCCCCTGGCAAGTTGCCTGAAATTTGAAGCCACTTTCTCATACTTCGATTTAAATTTATATCGGATTTTTTTTGTGCTCGCGACCGTTACTCTAAATATCTAAAAATTGAGAAGTTTTTTCGTATTATAAGATCCCTTACCGCGTCGAGGGATAAATATACTAAATTTTTGCTTAAATACGTTTTTTTCCTAAGAGCACTGTGAGCAGAATCCGAGATCAATTTAGGGAATTGGCTTCAAATAGCTCCATGTAAAAAAGTCAACTTGCCACGTGCTTGCTGTATTGGGTCTATAAACAGTACAATTTTTTTGACCGTATGCTTCGTCTTTTTACCTATGCCGTAGTAATACTGCAGAACATACCGATTTTTCTCTTTTTTATTTTCATTTTGGAAAGCTGTAAAATAACAAGGCTTCACGAAACACAAAACTTGCAAATAATCTTGCAAATACCGTTTGTATGACCCGATCCGATCCGGTTTGTATATAATGAGATATTCACTATAGTTTGTTCACTATAGAAATCTTGCGAAAAAGGCTCAAGACTTTTTACTAGACCTAATATTTCCCTCCAAAACTTTATATGAAAGAGTTAAGGAGAAATAAATACAACATTTCATCGTGTATTACTTCCCTGAATTTATGTTTAATAGTGTTTTTCAATACTCGTATAAAAAGACATATCACAAATAAAGTTTTTCGGAATCACAGAAATACAACCAAAATACCCTAGAATCGATACGTACACTGAGAGAAATCCGAAAAAGTTAAAATAACATTCCGGAAATGTTAATTTTACCCTGCAGTATTGATCCGAAATCGGTGTAAATAATACCCTTTTTAGGTGTATTAGGGGTTAAAGTTATCCTTTTTTCATGTTAATTTTACCCATTTTACCCTTAAAAAGGTGTAAAATTAACATTAAAAAATGTTGATATATTTTTACACCTAAAAAGTGTTAATGTTATGAGGAAAAAATGTTAATCGCACCCCCTTTTTTTTCTCAGTGTATGGGCTACTTTTAGTATCAAAAAGGCTCCAATACGTCGTCGTATTGATCCTATAGGATATTTTGGGATGCAATTCAAGAAATTCTCTATCATTGATTTAATACCACAAATTCATTAATTTTCAATCGTGATCTGTATTGATTTTAGGGTATTATACCATTAATTTTATCCTATTGTAGTATCGTATACTATTCATTTCAGAGAGTGTCGTATTAATTTTATCCCATTGTTCTGTAATTCCGTGATGATTATCCTAAAAATCAATCTCAAGTAGTTATTTGAATCAATACCATTTTCTCCTAAATATGAATTTTTAAAATTATCATTACACATGGCCTAAAAGCACTCCAAATTATTTTGAATTTATTTTGGAGTGAAAAATTAATGTAAATTTCATCAAATTTTGAGAAAATCTAGTATTGTTCTGGTATTTATATCACGGTACCACGGATATTTAAACATATTCTCTGTGTACAAATTTGTATTATCTAAATCTAAATTCACCATCTCTTCCATTCATTTTAAGATTTAGAGAGCAGACGGTTGGAGACAGCGAGATAGAATTTGCAAGGAATCTACCTCTGAGTGAGTGTAATAATATGAATTTTAAAATAGAGAGGCGACCTCAAAAATTGAACTAAATCAAGTTTCCTCAATTCATATGTTTTTTTTAATTGTTCTTCAGAGTTAAATAGAGTTTGATAAACAGTTGTTCAGGCCAGGATGAACTTTTTGGCCTGGATAGTGTTCGGAGATGACTTGCAGTGTTCGTGAGTGCCAAGATAAATGTTCATCATGATTGCAAAGCTTAAATTTGAGACTTTCTTTGAGTGAGTACATCTTGAACTTTCTTTTTTTGATATCCGTCCATTGGGGATCATAAAAATGTTCTTCCACAAAAGGGTCGTATAGTAAATATTTCCTGTTAAGCCCATACATTTGCTTGAAGCGGACAAAAAACTATAGCTAAAACAAACATTAATTTCTAATGTTTATTTTACTGCTCGAATTCAAAGAGAGAGCAGTTATATAATCGTCTTTTTTTCAACTTTTCACTGTTCTGGAGCTTAAACGGTAAGAGATATCAACTTCCAGTCTTATATGACCCCCAATTAAAAAACAATATCTCTCGACGTTTTGTTTTACCCTCCCCACCCCCCTCTATCCACTCCAAAACCATGTTTTTTCGGTTTTTCTCAAAATTGGCCCAAGCTTTTTCAATGATTTTTGGATATGTTTTAGAGCTAGTCCAGGCGAACATTTCGCCCAACATACCTATGACCGGAAAATTCACCATTTTGAATTATTGAAGGTCAACCACTTTGGAATGTTAATTTTTCAAGCTACACTGATAGAAATCCGAAAAAGTTAAAATAACATTCCGGAAATGTTAATTTTACCCTACAGTACTGATCCGAAATCGGTGTATATATTACCCTTTCTAGGTGTATAATGGGTTAAAGTTACCCTTTTTTCAAGTTGATTTTACCCTCAAAAGGTGTAAAATTAACATTAAAATATGTTGATATATTTTTACACCCGAAAAGTGTTAAAGTTATGACGAAAAAAAGTTAATCGTAGCCTCTTCTTTTTCTCAATGTAGGTTACATTTGAATTTTTTGGAAAGGTATTGAAATTTCGAACCCGGCTGCATCGGTCTTCATCGGTAATGAACCGGTTAAGTACCGATTTTTGAATAATTTTTCACCCTCTAAAATCCCTTAAAAAATATTTTTTTCGGTTTTTCTCAAAATTGGCCCAAGCTTTTTCAATGATTTTTGGATATATTTTAGAAATAGTCCAGGCGAACATTTCGCCCAAACATACCTATGACCGGCAAATTCGCCTTTTTGAATTATTGAAGGTCAAAGGTCAACCACTTTGGAAGGGTAATTTTTCACCCCATTTGGTTAAATTTGGATTTTTTTGGAGAGGTATTGAAATTTCGAACCCGGCTGCATCGGTCTTCATCGGTAATATGTCGGTTAAGTACCGATTTTTTGATTTTCAAATGCTTTTGTTATTTATGAATCAATTTGATCTCTAGTAGATTAGTAATACCAAAAGATCATGCAAAAAAACTAATTCACGGTTAGTGATTCCAAATACCCGGGTATTTTGAAGTTGCCGGGTACCCGGTTCCCCTGAGATGCGTACCCGGGTACCCGGGTAGGAACCGGTTCCAACTATGAATTTTCGAAAATATTTTTAACTGTGAAAAAATAAGTCTTTTAGTGTTTGAGGGCATAAAGGGGGGGTTCAGGCAATCTCTTTCTTGTAGAGAATTGTAGTTTATATGCCAAACTAACTTAAAATCTAATAAATAGGTATAGAAAATTTTCATTTGAGATTTGTATTGATTACATAAGAAAAAAATGGCATATAAATTATAGAGTACCATTAAAATAGTGACATCTTTTTATGGCTGGATAATTTTTTTTTAAGTTTTCCGACTACAAAAGACCAAATAATAAGATTTTGTTGCAGAATAGAAATTAATTGAAGAAAATAAATTCAATCAGTAGGGGAAGGTCGTCTGCCTTCAAACGAAAAATGGAGTTCCAAATTTAAGATTTTTTTCTGAAGAATCCACAAAATGGATTTTATTTTCTACTACACCAAAAAATTCTCTTGTTCATTCAGCGTATATGCTTACCTCATTTAGCACTTACAAGTCCTCAGTTTTTCCTTCTGAGGGTATTAAAAAAGTGATGTCGATTTGTATGAAGGCAGCTGGCATAGTCTACCTTTAAACGCAAGGCAGCTGCCTTTAAATGTTTTTTTTTTTCATTGAGAATATTGAATCAATAAAACTAAATGGGCTATAAATGATTAGGTTGAAGCCTAACGCACTCACTAAAATCATCACTGCAGTCAAAAGACATTAAACAATAACTTTTCTTCACATTTTTCTGAAGCACTGTTTTGCACATGAAAATTTGGAAGAAAAAGCCATTGAAGTTGAAAATTGTCAACTTGAAACATCCCGGCCGGAGCAAGATAGCAGGTTATAAGTATTTGTATGACGTTCGTCAGAGAAAAGTAGGAGTTCGATTTCACATGTTTTGATGTATGGAAAGATAGGATTTAAAGGCACACGACATTAGCATTTAAAGGCTGCTGCAGGGTGATATTTGCAAATTTTTGCCACCCACAAAAATTGTGTGATCTGAACCAAAATGTATTAACAGAAATATTAAGCCTGATTAACCTTCTATGTGTCACAATGGAAGATTTATTTGTAAAATGATTTTTACTATGAAAAATCACATGATTTGTGGAACATCAAAATTACAGTTTAGAGCTCATTTTCATTTTTTTTTTGATCTAGCATCTAGGAAATAGGAGCTAGGCTCTCCATTTTGTGATGATTTGTGAGGATGATGGATAGCTACCTAATAGTTAATAAAATATAATTTATGCTTTTGAGAACAACGAAAAAATCGCAACATTTAAAGGCTGCTGCATTTAAAGGCAGACGACTTTCCCCTATCATGTTTTTATTTTATTTTACTTTATTATTATTATAATAATGTTTAAGTACTGAAAGCGCATTCAGCACTTCATCGCTCATTCTGTTCCGAATTTTGGTACAAAATTGGGATGAAGTGCTGAATGCCCTTTCTGATTCAACATTAGTCGGGGGGACTGTAAGAAGTGCTTGATACAGCCCTTCTAATAATTTCCCCCGACGTACCTCCTTTTTGAAAATGTAAATTTCTTCCTTTATTTTTTTTCCAAAGGAATTTCTTTTTTCTTCTCTCTGCAAACTTTTTCGTGAAATTTGATTCATATTGAAGTAAAGAAGTCTCAACAAATTCGATTACAGAAATTGATGATAAGATGGTTATATTTTCCACACAGAAATATCATTTAATTTTATTTAATTTTTTGTGATCAGTGTATGTATTAAAATATATTAAAAGTTTATTATAAAATTGGATAGCAAAATGCTGAAAACTACACACTAATAATTCCTGGATAAGCTCGAAGTACACTGCTGGCAATAATCATAACTCTACTTTTTCATACTGGAAAAACTTTGAAAAATTTTTTTTTTAGAAAAAAAATAAAAAAATCATTTGAAGGTATTTTCATACCGATATGAAAAATTGCCAATCGAATTTCATACCGTTAGAACTGTGAGTATTGTAATAGAATCTTTATCAAAATAGCGATTTTCGGGTGGCAATAATTATAGCTCCACTCAATAAATTTGGCTCCAGGGTATTTATTTTCAATCAGTGAAGGTAAATATCTTTTAGTAATTAAATTAATAACTAGATTAACCTAATTAGAATCATTTTTATAAAGTTTTTCATGAATTTTGCTGAAATTTTGTAAGGAAAATGTGCAATGAACAAAAATAAGGGATTAGTTAAGGTCTTGAAAGGGATGGAAATTGACAACCAAAAAATTTCCATAAAAATGACAAGATCCTATCACCTTTCATCCGAATTTGTCCATATAGCCGACATACACTAACGGCCAAAACATTAAATACACCCTTCGTAAGCTTAAATACACGTTATTTGAACCGGGAAAACGCTGTAATATCCAGTTCTATTGACTGAAATAGTTTCATATATAAACCTAAGAACAGTTTTAAACAAGATTTGAGAAAATACATGAGCTACAAAATTTATAATTTGAGGATCAGTCAAAAATTAGCTTTTTGGAAAAAATGCAAAAGTAGCCCCACATTGTAAAACTGATCTAATCTTTTAATAATCATTTAATATAAGCTAAATACTATTAGTAAATATTATTAAGAGTCAGAAAAACTGAAAATAATACCGAGGGAATATTTTTGGTACGGATTGTGGTCGGTTTCCGGTGTGATGTGTTCTGAAAGGGGTTTCTTCTTTGAATATTGAAATCTTCAGCCCAAATTCTACTTTTTCATATATTAGTTCCAATCTTGGTGGAAACACTTCAGGATGTGTGGGCAGAGTTCCTTCAGACATTTTGGAGTAATTGATCAACAGGATGCCTCGAATATGTGAGGCGCTTATCAAAGTTAAAGGAGGATTCTTCGAGGAAAACTAAATTTGATGATTTTATTCATGTTTATTTAAATAAAATAATGAAGTAAAATAAATGAAATTGCAACAATAATAAGAAGAAATTTGAAAAATAATAAAATCAAAAAGCTAATTTTTGACTGATCCTCAAATTATAAATTTTGTAGCTCATGTATTTTCTCAAATCTTGTTTAAAACTGTTCTTAGGTTTATATATGAAACTATTTCAGTCAATAGAACTGGATATTACAGCGTTTTCCCGGTTCAAATAACATATATTTAAGCTTACGAAGGGTGTATTTAATGTTTTGGCCGTTAGTGTATGTCGGCTATATGGACAAATTCGGATGAAAGGTGATAAGATCTTGTCATTTTTATGGAAATTTTTTGGTTGTCAATTTCCATCCCTTTCAAGACCTTAACTAATCCCTTATTTTTGTTCATTGCACATTTTCCTTACAAAATTTCAGCAAAATTCATGAAAAACTTTATAAAAATGATTCTAATTAGGTTAATCTAGTTATTAATTTAATTACTAAAAGATATTTACCTTCACTGATTGAAAATAAATACCCTGGAGCCAAATTTATTGAGTGGAGCTATAATTATTGCCACCCGAAAATCGCCATTTTGATAAAGATTCTATTACAATACTCACAGTTCTAACGGTATGAAATTCGATTGGCAATTTTTCATATCGGTATGAAAATACCTTCAAAAAAATTTTTTTCAAAGCTTTTCCAGTATGAAAAAGTAGAGCTATGACACAGTGCAACAAAATGAAACTTTTTTTCTTGGGATGGAAAATAATGAGTAGTTTCTTGTTCCTTGATGTATCCTGAACATTTCTCCCGAAGAAACTTGTGGTCCATCACCTCAAGTTTCTGCGATATCTTAAGAAAAAAATCTTTAAGAATTTTTTTCGAATATTTGAAATAAAGTTGTTTATATTATAATCAATTACGGTACATCCTAAGATGTTGGTATCAAAGGATAACTCAAGGATGTGTAGAGGAGGATTCAAGGAAAATTGTCCTTGAATCCTCCTCTACACATCCTTGAGTTATCCTTTGATACCAACATCTTAGGATGTACCGTAATTGATTATAATATAAACAACTTTATTTCAAATATTCGAAAAAAATTCTTAAAGATTTTTTTCTTAAGATATCGCAGAAACTTGAGGTGATGGACCACAAGTTTCTTTGGGAGAAATGTTCAGGACATACCAAGGAACAAGAAAATACTCATTATTTTCCATCCCATTTTTGGCTGTTGCACAGTGTGATTATTGCCAGCAGTGTAGTTGAAATATATATAAAAAATTCCTAGGGTTTCTTTTGGAACATTCAATTTAATTTTTCTAAAAAAACGGTTCCAGAATCGATTCCAGAACCGGTTCTGGAACCGGTTCTGGAATCGATTCTGGAACCGTTTTTTTTAGAAAAATTAAATTGAATGTTCCAAAAGAAACCCTAGGAATTTTTTATATATATTTCAACTACACTGCTGGCAATAATCACACTGTGCAACAGCCAAAAATGGGATGGAAAATAATGAGTATTTTCTTGTTCCTTGGTATGTCCTGAACATTTCTCCCAAAGAAACTTGTGGTCCATCATTCAAGGAAAATTGTCCTTGAATCCTCCTCTACACATCCTTGAGTTATCCTTTGATACCAACATCTTAGGATGTACCGTAATTGATTATAATATAAACAACTTTATTTCAAATATTCGAAAAAAATTCTTAAAGATTTTTTTCTTAAGATATCGCAGAAACTTGAGGTGATGGACCACAAGTTTCTTTGGGAGAAATGTTCAGGACATACCAAGGAACAAGAAAATACTCATTATTTTCCATCCCATTTTTGGCTGTTGCACAGTGTGATTATTGCCAGCAGTGTAGTTGAAATATATATAAAAAATTCCTAGGGTTTCTTTTGGAACATTCAATTTAATTTTTCTAAAAAAACGGTTCCAGAATCGATTCCAGAACCGGTTCCAGAACCGGTTCCATGGCTAGGAACCGGTTCCAATACCCGTGGAAAAATCTGGCGGGTACCCGGGTCGGGTACCCGGTTCTGGAATCACTATTCACGGTGAGCTCTATCTCGTGAGTTCGAGCACTCCGCAAAAACTGGGACGCTTTGCCATCTCTTTATAATTAGCTAATAAACAAATAAATCATTTATCGTCCTGAAAATTTAGAATTCTTGGCTCTGCTATTTTGGTCCTTGAGGTCGGATAGTTCATTGCTTATTGCAGGGCTTATTGACATCTTTTATTAATAATCGTACCCAGAGACTTGTTAAGAGACTGTCCAGGAGCATCACTTTTAAATAACAATGCTTTCATTCCGCCTTTATTGAGTGTCACTGTGGTTATCTCAATGTTAATGCTTGATCAGATGAATTTTTAAGTACATTTTCAGTTAAATTATTTCTTTTTGAGCCCCTGACGCGGTTCACCGCTAGAACCATGGACCACCGCACGATAAAAATCCAATACCCTATCCGCTAATTCACGAAGATACCGATAGATCAAGATAGTGTTTGAATAAAATTATGTTAATGATATTAGAAAAAATCGTTCCAACAGAAAACTTTGCTGTATTTCAAAATGACAATATGTTCACTGAGAATGACAATGAATATTCTGTAGACAGAGTTTATGGAATGAAATTTCAAGAGATATATGCAAAGTGTTGTCTAACTCTCAAACTCATACACCCATTCCTCTTTTAAATATTAACCGCAAAATCTCTATTTTCGTTTTACTCTAGAGCAGGGGGTACGTGATTTACTATATAAATCCACTTCTTATAAATTGCCATATGTTCTAGACAGCAGCCACCACAAAACTAAAGCACTTCAACCCTCTCAAAACGAACTTCATCTCTGTCTTTCTCACTCTGTTTAGCACTCTCACAAGTTGTATATGGTAAGGGGTAAGGGTAAAACTATATATGCAAAAGCTTTTGAATGGATTTACACATGACGGGAGAAAGTATAATTTTACCTACTCTGTCACCACACTGAAATACGTGTTTCCTACTTAGTTTCAGGATTTGTACGATGTTCAGATAATTCATGGACTTTTTTTTTAAATCTAAAATTAAGCACTTGTTGTTCAAATTGCTTTTAATTCAATTCTAGAAAAGTTTTCAAAATTCACATTAAGTTCAAGTTTCTTTGTTGTCTCGAGAACCGTGACCAAGTCTGTCAACCGTCGTCGCAGGATGTTACACTTCCTGAGAAACTAATTATCATTTTCACAGTGATTGTTAATTTGGTTCCTAGCAATGAAGATATTGTCTGGCTATGTATAACACCCATATAGTAATACATCAGGGTGAAGTTAATTATTATGATAATCACGCAATGCGCTCTAGTAACAATAACAATGAGTTCACCGATGAAATTTTATGATACAATTTATGTTTATTTGCAATTCATTAAGTTGAAATTGTTTTTCCAACTCTCACTTTGTTGTAATTTACAAATTTTACTTTAATGAGATGTATTGAAAATTGAAGAATTATTGCATAATTATGTTCCTCAAATAATAAAGTTTTATTCTTCTGTAATTGAAAATTTTAAAGCTTATTCAAAAATGTCTCTCCCATATGCCTAATTAAATGACAATTTTTAGAGGTATTAAATATCAGAAACATCTTTAGTTACTACTTTGATAAAAAGGATGAAAAATTTACATGGTCATATGACCGTTATAAAATAGAATAGGTTTGACCCAGCATACCTTTTAGATTAGGAAAATTTCGTGAAAGCTAAATTCACATTCCTTTCTATCTGAAATATTTTACATATACCCATCTCACTCTTCCACTTGATATTGGATTTACAGTAGAGTCTCGCTATAGGCCATCGCTCTATAGTCCACAATTTATCGACCATTGATTTCAAAACACTGATTTTATGTTAGGTTATATTTTTTGTACGCAACAAGCATAATTATTTTAATATTTTTGGTAAACTTTATTAAGTAGTTGTGATAATTGTGATCCATAATGAAGAGAGCAAGGACAAGTATCACAATCGCAACGAAAGTGGAAGCTGTCGAGCAATTTCAATACTAAAAGTCGTTGATAATTTTAAAAAATGCCATGGACTATATGTGCGACCCAAGTGTCAAATCTGAAACCAAATATGGACTATAACGAGACTCTACTGTAACTAAATTGAATTTGGCGTGATGTTCAAAAGAAGAAGAAGAAGATTGCGAAAGAGTGGGATAGACTTATGTAAAACATTTCAGAATGAAAAAGATGCAAATTTTGATTTCCTTAAATTTAACTGATCTAAGCGGTGTATCTTACACCTCAAAATTAGTCAGTACAATTTTGATTTTTTGGTAATAAAAAATTGATTTTGGTCAGTTGAAAATTAATTTTGATCTGAAAAAAAAGTCAGAAAAATGAGAAAAAAGTCTGTTCAGATCTGTTCAGATCAGTCTGTCTGATCAGAAAAAAGTCTGTTGATCAGTGCCAAAATCAAATTCACCATTTGGAAAATTTAGCACTTTCGAAACACTGAAATTGTCATGTTAATTTTGACAGAGGGCGATTAAAGTTTATTTGGTGTCTTATACTGTCATTACAGATTTCAATTGTGGGGTCGAAGGAACACCTCTTCGACAGGGAACCCCTATTGACACTTTTGTCAAAATGTTGAAATTTATTTAATGCATCCAATAAAATCTAAGTAATATAACGTTTTTCCATTAGTCTGCGTTTTTCGATTAGGATCAGAGTTCGAATTTCGAATTCCAAATGGTACAAAGTAGAATGTCAATTACTCCTGACACGAGTTCTTAAAGTATCAATAGGTGTTCCTTTCACCGTACTACAGAAAAAAAATTTGCAGTTTTTTTTTTTGCATTTTTTCACTAAAATATTTAGGTCAGGAAAAAGTGGCGAAATCAAAATTTATATCTTTTTTCTTCTAAAATCTTTTACATAGGCATTTTTCACTTTTTCGCAGTCCAAATTGGTTTGTATGTTGAATTAAATTAAATTTGTTGTAATGCCATCGGCACCACACCTTTTAGCTCGGTATAATTTCATAAAATCAAAATTCGCGTCTCTTTTTTTTCAAAAGATTTGCATTAAGTCTATCCCACTCTTTAGAACTCAAAATTGGACTGAACTAAATTTAATTTGGTGTGATGTGCAATTGAAGAAGAGTGCGAAAGAGTAAAAGAGACATATACTAAACTTTTGAGAAAGAAAGGGATGTGAATTTTGACTTTATGAAATTTTCCTGATCTAAAAGTTGTGTCGGAGCCATAAAGTTTAAAATTAAAAATGGTGTACGAAATATATGAGGTAGATCTGTAGATATATACTAAATAAATGAGTAAAAGCGGATGTAAAATTTGATTTTATGAAATTTTCTTGATCAAAAGTGTGTGATTGAGCCATTTCTGACCGAAATCAAAATTTGACTGACCAAAATCGTTTTTTTTTTTTTTGTTTTATTCGCCAAAGTCAGATTTTTTTAACCACATTTGATTTTTTTTATTGACTGAATTTACTATTTTACTAACCCAAATTACAATTTTACTGACTATTCCAACATTTTACTAACCCAATATCTTTTGGTAATATTTTGTAAAAATGGCAAATAAAAAAATGATTTGATCAGTAAATCGCGTAGATGTGGTACATACGTAGATGTAGTGGTCAGATTATTTAGCCAAAGACCCAAAATTTGTTAGTTGAAAATTTCTTGTCACTTAAGTATATCTGGTAAGATAGAATTCGATGCACTTAATTAAAATACAGCTTTAAAAAAATATTTAAAGTGCTCAAATTAAAAACAAACATATTTTTCGTCACTATAGGGTAAAGTGATATAAGTTAGACATAGTGTTACAAGTTGGACAATTCGCCGGTACAAGTTGGACATGGCTTTTTTCTTGATAAATACAGTACAAAATATGTTTTTAAGCACAAGAAACCAAATTATAAAATTTAAGCATTAAAAAAATACAAATAAAAATGAAGTACTAAATTTATCAAGACAAAAAGCCCTGTCCAACTTTTACCATTCATTGTCCAACTTGTACCACTTTACGCTATATAACTGCAGTAGAAATGCAAATAACTTTGTAGCTGTAGCTCACTTATTTCTTGATTATTGAAAAATAGCGATTCAGGTATAATTAGCGAAAAGTGTCAGGTCACTGTGGGAAGTGGTTATTACATCCTACAGTAGTTCTTCAAACTTGTCAACCTTGTCACTCCTCAAACTCAAACCCCTCAAATTTAACTTTTCTGACAGTTCAATTCAAAATGTAGAATTTAAAATTACCTTAGAAAAGTGTGACTGCCTTCCGGGAGTGACTTTGTCATTTTACTGTTCGTTAGCTTTTTTTTTAATTCTAGTATTTAATCTGGGGATGGCAAAATCACCCCCGGAGGGTAAAAAGTCACACGTAGGGTGGTGTCATCACTTCTCGCCAGTGACCCACTTCTCGCCACCTATAGTTAAATCGAAGAAAAATCATACAATATGAGTAATAAAAAGGATATCAGGAAGAAAAAGCAACGCTGAATATATTTTTTAATAATATTGTTCAAAATAATTGAGTTTGGGCCTTTTCAAGTAGGTGGCGAGAAGTGGTTATTTTTGAATTTTTAATAAACATATTTTTTTTTAAAGTAATCTACCGTTAAATTGAGGGACTATTAGTTTGATATATCTATGGAGTCTATAGACAACATATCTAAGTAACTTTGTGTCAAATTTAAGTTATTTAATAATATGGGTTTAAAAATTATAATTAAATTAATTTCAGTTTTTCCTAAAAGTGGCGATAAGTGGTACTCCACTCTATATACGGTATGTAAAGAAAGTATTCGTGTTATGCATTAGTGAAATAAATTTCTTTATTGTTTCTTGAATAAAATCGTATAAAATAATCAGGAAAGGCGTTATCACGAAGGTTTGTGGGAAAATATGGGCACTTATAGCTAAGACTACAATTCCAAAAGAAAGTAAAATCCCTGAAATCAGTGGCAATGTGGCAATGATATTGAATATTGGAAATCTACTATTGTAAGCTGGAAAATCGAAAAAAAGCTTAAGAACCAAGCAGATTATAAAGGATGTGCTACACTGATTGCGCACTGGATGATTAATTACATTAAAAAGAACTTTAAAATTTATTTTTCTTCATTTATTTGAAATTTTGTGGTTTTTTGAAAGTATTGTTCAAGTTTGAGGACAAAGAACTATCATCTAATACATCAAATATTCAAGTTTGAAGAGCTCTACTGTATGTAGAGGAAAATGATTCTTGGGTATAATTCATTACAAATTTATTTTCCTAATTTCCCTAAAATGAGCTTTCTAAAGTTTTATAGCAATTTCAAGAAAAAAATTGCTTCCAAATGTCAATTTTACTTTTCATTTCCTAAAAGTTTACCAATTTTTCTGCCCAATTTCGGGTAAAGTCTGGGATGGCAATAACCTTTAAGATTCATGACACAATTCACCAATGCCATCAAGCTAATTTGACAGGCTATTTCACATGAAACAGCTTAAAACTTTTACATGTCAATCCACGAAATTATGTGTATTAATACATTCAAAAGTGGGAAAATTGAGAAATTTTATTGTATGTGACTGATAGTGATTCCATAATGCCTTTATGCCAAAATCCTCAGTGATGTATTTGGTGTAATAACAATAGTGTAGCACCTAGTAAAGCTATCTAGTATAAGGCACTGCCTCATTTCGAAGCTTTACGAGCGATGTAACCATTAATTTCTCTGCTGGTTTGGAGCACAGTATCCAACTCCCTCGGGAGAATGCACATAAACTAATATGTACTGCCACAAGCACTCCCACCGGAGACATGCAAAATTTCAGCATTTAGCAAAAATTAATTAGTTTTCTTCCGCATCCTGGATCAATCAATATATTATGCATATATTGCCGTAGTGGAGTTTTGCCAATATTTAGTTACGGCTTATATTATTAATTGTGGATTATGGAGAAGTAGAGGCGGTTTTAAACATTTTAACCATATTTCAGAATAAATTTTGTCAAAACTTATGGTTTTTGGGAAGGATTTTACAGAGTATTGCAAGTTATTAGTTCTATCCTGGGCATTGAAATTATTCTGTTAACAAGTTAGTGTCATGAAGAATTTTGAAAAGTGAAAACTAGTGTTAAGCTCAGATAAGATTATGGTAGCTGAACTTCTTTACAGAGGACTTCGGAGTCCTTGCAACACGGAATGCATAATAATTCGATTTTCAGTTAAATTTTGGGGATAAAGAATAGCGTCGACCAATTTTATTCGCTTCGGCCGTCGAGAACAGTTTTCTCAACGGGATTTTTTAACTCTAAAATTCAGCTTTCAATCGAAATTTCGGGCATTTCGAGTTGTAAGCACTCCTGTGAACATCACCTATCATAAGTTTATCTAGGCATATCATTGGTTTGCAATTCTTTTTCGACTCGAAAATTTTTGAGTTACTGTATGTACTTTTATATTCATAGATATTTATTCTATAAAAGCCTGATTCTTTTCTTTTTAAAAAAGGTATGAGGTCCATCAAATCGTTCAATTTTGATTCTTGTATTGCCCTTCCTTTAGGATATAACACCTTAAGGTAATGGATTTTAAAGTCATACTTTGTCGTTTTCTTTTTTTCAACGTTCATTTCGGACGTTTCCCCCTTGAAGTTTTTAATGAAGATCTTACCCAAGAAACAATTTTTCTTGATATAGTCTTGTAGAACTCCCTAAGTAAGGCATTATAGAACCAAAAATCTTATTTGCTTATAACGCTCTTAGTTCCATCACTGAGAATACTATAAGTAAAGTGGCGCACTCTTAAGGATCTTCAGAGCTTCTATAGGAATTGCAACAGAAAATTCTGACTTTAAGTCTTTTAAAAGTGCACTAAAAGACTTGTCTAATACTTGGATCTATAAGGCAGCTATTTTGCTTCTTGAGTAAAGATTTCATTTTTCTCATAAAATCGATTTGCAGGTGCTTCAGCCAGTAAATCTTCTTTTGTCTTGTTTTCTGTTACATATGATTTTTTTCTGTTCGTGGGAAAAATAGAAGTCCCTCGATTTCATTTGTAGGGAGACGTGAGGAATCTTTGAATTGGGGCATCTTTAAAATTAGGCTTTTTCTCCTATTTTTTTTTTAATGGAATTGGACCTTACTATGATATAATTTAGCTCCACAGACCAACAACTAAACTAAATTATATTATGGTAAGGCTCAATTCCATTTAAAAATTGGAGTAAAAATCCCACTTTAAAAGCTGCCCAATTGAAAGATGCCCTACGTCCCCCTATAACTTTAAAAATAGGCGGTTTTGACTTAAAATCTGCTATATGATGGATGCCCAATGCCCAGTCATGTACTGTTTTAATTATTTCGTGCCTTCGACTTGATTTTTCAATCAATCAAAATTCACTATCGCAACTGTTATAATTAAATTGGGACACATTTGAAATTTGCATTTTTCTCTTACTATCAAATGGAACTGAGAATTATCATAATGTAATTTACCTTTACAATTTTATTTAACTGTTTATATGTGGAGCTAAATTATATCACGATAAGGTCCAGTTATATTTAAAAATAGGAGAAGAAGCCCTATTTTGAAGGTATCCCAATTCAAAGATGCCCTACTTCCCCCTACACAAGAACGTCTGATATGTCTGATATTATCACAGCTTATTATGTCTGCACTCTTTATTGATGAAAATCACTACTTTTCACGAAACTTTTCAAGTTCAGCTGGCAGAAACACTATGTAGGTTGAAAGGAGCATGTACTGACATTTTAAGAACTTAGCGTGACATAACTATATTGACACTTTCAGTTCCAATTTGGGATGTAAAATTGAACACCTCACTTTACGGCAAAAATAGATTAAGGAAAACACGTACAGTAGAGTCTCGCTATAGGTCATCGCTCTATAGTCCACAATTTATCGACCGTTGATTTCAAAACACTGATTTTAAGTTAGGTTATGTTTTTTAGTATGCGACATGCATAATTATTTTAATATTTTTGGCAAACTTTATTAAGTAGTTGTGATAATTGTGATCCACAATGAAGAGAGCGAGGACAAGTACCACAATCGCAAAGAAAGTGGAAGCCGTCGAGCAATTTCAATACTAAAAATCGTTGATAATTTTAAAAAATTACATGGACTATAGTGCGACCCAAGTGTCAAATTTGAAACCAAATATGGACTATAGCGAGACTCTACTGTAATATTACTAGAATTTTATGAGATACATTAAATAAATTTAAATAGTTTTAATATTTTGATGAAACTATGAAGAAGTATATTCCCCGTGCAATAACTGTTCCTTCTACCATTATAATAATTTATTTGGTTTCACAGCGGCAAAGTACTTTCTGAATTTGCGTAGTTCATCAATGTTTCGCTTCAGATCTTAGCCCTTGAATGCTTGATGTTACCGGCTAGGCGAACAGACAATTCATTATGATTGCGAAGAAATCTTTTCAACCAATCACGATCAGGATTGTTGTCTTTGAATTGTCTAATATTAGTACCCTGGTTCGTCAAATACGTTTTTATAGTTTATTGCTGATCATTCGTCGTTACTGTCGGAGGTGGTTAACAAACGACTTTTCTTCATCAATTGTGAAAACTTTACGTCCTCCAACAGAATCGATGTATTTGCTTTTTAATTTATTTCTAAGGGTACTACGTGGAATATTGTACTTACGTGACGCACATTTATAATTGTTTTTTTTTTGCTTTGATCTCTTCCGTGCAGATATTAAGTGCCTCCTTATAATTTGCGTAGGCACGATTTCACACTTTTCTTTTCTAAATTGCAGGCTTCTCAATATAAAAGTAGCCTACCAAATCGAGTTTGTTTAACTTTTGTACTATAAAATACGTATAAACTATTTTACAAATTGGTTACCTGATTACACAAATTATTTAATTTTCGATCAAACTGTCAGACACGTGTGAACAAAGTGATATAATATGGAGAGGACTAATGTCAAAACTTCTCTATTCATCTGGCAACATAACTTAGCGCCATCTTTCATAAAAATTATAGTGTACCCTAGTGGAGAACATTCAAACCTTCTTTAAGCTTAAGCTTAAGCTTTGTTTGAAAAAATATAGAATAATTAAAATTTTTAGGAAGTTATCAAATTCTTCTTCTTCTTTTTCGTCGTGTCGAAACATCACACAGTTTTAGCCGAGAACTGGGGCACAGTGCAATTGACAGTTTCATTCCACCGCCATTGATATCCGTGGCAAGATTCAGTCCTTAATTTGCGCCTACCACTCGGATCTTGCCGATGAGGGCTAAAATAGTGCCTAAAACTGGGTGTTAATTAATGGCTCAAGGCTGGGTCCCCCTTACCCTGTGTCAGACGGGACTCGTCGGACATATCGGATAGCTGTAGAAATGCTCTACAGTTTGTTGTTGTCCACATTCACATAAAGTTGACTCATCGTACCTACTAAACCCCCATTTTTGTAAAAAATAAGTGATCAAATTGGAAAAATTAAAAAAAAACATATATGCGAATTTTTTACATCATTATTCTTTTGTTAATAAAAATTCCAGATAAAAGAGAGTAGGGTAGTTTTAGAAATCCATATCTTTCGAAAATATAAAATTTCGAGTAATAAATTTACAGAGGGTTTTATGGTGCAATTGCTAAGACTGATCAGCTTATATGGGCTTCAGACTAACTAGATACTTATGGCTGAGACTTAGAGCTTAAGTCATAGTTTGAAAAGATCTGGTTGTGGCTAAACCCAAAAATTTGGAGACTCAGTTAAGTCCGGTGCAAAAGAAATAAGGATCTGAATCGACATTTCGTACAGTTATTACGTCATTACCCAAGAGAAACTTAGCAGAATGTACTTACCTTTATAAATGTTAGGCAAATTATTCTTAAAATATAATAAATTTCAATTGTTTTAAACTACCCTATCGTCCTGCGTCACTGAGAGAAATCCGAAAAAGTTAAAATAACATTCCGGAAATGTTTATTTTACCCTGCAGTATTGATCCGAAATCGGTGTAAATATTAAATGCTTTTTAGGTGTATTAGGGGTTAAAGTTACCCTTTTTCATGTTAATTTTACCCTTAAAAAGGTGTAAAATTAACATTAAAAAATGTTGATATATTTTTACACCTAAAAAGTGTTAAATTTCTGAGGAAAAAAGTAAATCGCACCCCCGTTTTTTCTCAGTGATTTAAATATAGAATTAAAATTTTTAAAATTCCCAATACTGACTTAAACGCAGCAATATAATTCTTCAGTTTGAGACAGATGTCTAAAATATTAGCATCTCTTAAGTTGAATTATACTTTGAACCCCATTCTTATTTTTAAATAAGAAGAAAAACAGATGGATTTCTCTCGTTTTCTAAATATAAAATTTGTTGTGTCTCCATATGAGACATTCTCATGAGTATATGAGATTGCTTTTTAAAGAGGGGGCGCGAAGGTGTAATATGGAACGTGTTGCTTTCTATCAAACAAATGCGTGTCATGTGCAAAGGAATCCCATTTTCAAGCATTGATTGTATTCCCTAAAAATGATCGTGAGCGATATAGAAGAAAGGCATGTCAAGTGTGAAGAGCTCAAGTCACAGAGAAAAATGTTGGGGATGTCAAAATGGGGAAAGGAGTAAATGGTATTCTATTATAGAGTGTAATTTACACTAAAAGGGATAGGATTTCCAACAATTAAAATTCTCACCGCTCTATATCATCCTCTTCTCCTAGCATCGTTGTATTGATTGGAGTTCCCATTCTTCCTTTTTCATCGCCTTTCCCGGAATCCATTTGCAGTGTTGGGAGAAAAGGAAGTTGGAGGTGGGATCCTGGCATTCTCATAAATGGCTTAAATTTGCTGAAATGGTGAAAAGAGAGTCGTTCATTCTTCTCTTACGTTTTTTTTCCCATCCCTCGAGCAGCATGCTCAACCAACCCTGCATTAATTTAGAAAGCATTCAAATAGTCACGTACTTTGTGTGTAGACTTATATTAGAATTTGGGTTTTGAGATCGATTGAAGGTGTAAAAGTCACGTTTTTCTTTTTCTCCTTTTGAAGGGAAGGGGGAAGAAAAACTGCAACAATTTCTATTGAGTTGTAAAAGTTTGCTGTACCATCTTCAAAGGAAGAATTGAAATTGCGTGAACTAACAAAAATATCACGTACATTGCTTATTGCGGTACATTTTTGTGTTTCTTAGTTAGAAAAAAACACGGAGTTCCTTTATGAACCCCATATGCTTGTTGAGTTTTCAGATTACTGGAGAGTTTTTAAATTAAAGGATGTAGGGGACGGTGAGGCATTTTCAGTTTCCGCTTTATTCTTTTATCTTCTTGAGAGAGTTGAGCAGAAACTTAAAGCAGTACTTCTAATGCAGTACTTTTGATGCCTTAGACATACTTACGTCTTAAACCGAGAGACTTTTTAACGTAATTAAAATCAAAATAATGATTAGACTACATTCCCATCAGTTGCCTACTAACTAAGCCAAATCTCGGTATAAGCCGAGCGACGGATTAGACAGAAACTAATAGAAATGTAATCTGATCATTAAATCGTCTTTCGGCTTCGGTCGTAAGTGTGTCTAGGGCATAACTCTTAATATAGGGGAAACTGGCGTACCACCAAACACTTTTGAAAAATGCGATTTCGACCGAATTTCCCAGGAAAACTGTGAATTTTAGAAAAATGTTGCTTACCCCGTTATAGTACTGGGTATAGGCTATAGGGGCCCATCAAGCGTAATAAAAAGTGAAGCCATTTTTCACTTTTCCTTGTAAAAATTTTGCAGATATTGCACCGCGCCTTAAACAAATTTGCTCGTAGTTCTTGTATTATTTCGGCGAGCACAATTAAATATGTATTTTTAGATAGCTTTTAATGCACGATTTCGAAATATGTCAGACCTAGTCCCCGGTGAGTGGCCTTCAAAGTTGAAGCCAATTTCTTACTTTCACATACAAATGCGTATGGGAATTTTTCTGCACTCGTGATCGTTATGCTAAATATTTAAAAAGTGAGAAGTTTTTCCGTATTATAAGATATCTTTCCGTATGGAGGGATAAATATACTAAATTTTTGTTTCAATAAATTTTTTCCTTGGAGCATTGTGAGCTAAATCCGAGATCAATTTAGGAATTGGCTTCAAATAGCTCCATATAAAAAGGCCAACTTGCCAGGCGCTTGTATCAGACTGATAAGTCTGATATATTAGGTTAGGATATATTAGATAAGTTCTTTAGGAAAAAACTTCCCAATAGTCTTCAGTGCCTCTATGCAAAAACGTATGGAAAAATGAAATGTCGAGAGGCCCCTGATAGGCTGCGTATTAATGTATACAAGGATGATGTAAAACACTTCAATTTTCGGTAAAAAGGAAAATTGTGCCACCATGCATTTTTCGTTTTTTTTTTCCTACCACCCGGGGTACCACCAAACACATTCTGGGGCACCAGTAAACACTTCTTTTTCTAACCCATTGAAGTTCTTTTGGGCATTCACCATAACTCTTAATTATAAAGTAGGTATTGAAAATGTAAATAATTCTCAAATAAACACTGCAAAATTTAAAATGAGTGACTAAAATAGCAAAAAACTAAAGCAGTGCACACCGAACATATTTTTCAATGGATTTTTCATCATTTTGACAACATTCGACTTGTGACTGGAAAGCAGCGCCAATAAAATCGTGGCAAACATTTTACCTAAAGTTCGAAAAATCAATCGAAAAATCATCTGTCAATCCTAGATTAAAATCATTTAAGAATCATAAGAATCATTTAAGGAAAAATTGGGTTCTTGAAACTATATTTCTCCTGAGTCTTGAATGAAAATCCAATGAATGGATATAAATTTCAGAAACCGAACAAAGAGGGAGAAGAAGAGTAAGACAGATAAGAGGAAAAATTTTGCCATTCAAGCTACGTTCGCGACATTTGCAATTGTGAGAAATTTGCATGTTTGGTGGTACCCCAAACTCTGTTTTGTGATGGATTTTATGTTCTTTTAAAGAAATGTGAATATTAATTTCTTTAGAAAATACATAAATATTATCCCAAAAGATGTAGGAAAGTATTGGTGTAGTGAAATTTTACTTAACTTGTTTTGTTTTCATTTTCCAGGTAGATATAGATGAAACTGGGGCACCACTAAACACTAATTTTTATTTCTAAACTACTTGGACTATCTCGACCATTGCTTCAGTGGACAAGTATCCCTATAATGCCTATAAATTCTTATAGGTCTTATCCTTAAGAGTCGAATATCCGATTAAAAAATCGCAGTGTTTGGTGGTACCCCTGTTTGGAGGTGCCCTAGTTTCCCCTATTGATGAGCCAGTTTAAAGCCCAAATCTATCAAAAAGTTCAATTTACAATTATAAGTAGTTGTGCCCTGCTTTCCCCTACGAAGTTTGTACAAGAAATCGAAAAATCTGTTAATTCAGGCAGAATTATTATTTAGTTTCACAATTCTAAATTAATTTTATCAACTTTTATCTGTAGTAACCAGGGTTGTGAACCTTTGAATAAGTTTTGTGCCATAAAATATTTAAAATACCTCACATTAGCATTTTCTCTGTGATATTGCATTCAAAGGAAACTCACGTCCTCCTGCGTGAGGCCCCTGTCTTTGTTTTATCTCACCAGCAACAGATGGATGCCTCCAGGAGGTTGAATCCGTTTGGCTTTGGCATATATTTTTTTGCCTTCAACCACACTGACAGGGTGGAATTTAATCACAAGAAAAGTGTTTCAAGCTGAGAGTTCAAAAGGAATTTTCCATACCCTTACCTGTCCGTCTCGCGTGTAACGCTCTGGAATGCTATATAAATGCCAAGTGGAAGGTGAATAAACAAGATGAAACGATTTTCCCTCCACTTGAGGATAAATAATTTTTATTCATTCATTATTGCTGGCAGAGAATGAAAGGTCTCCTCGGCATATTCCCCATTGAATTTCCCAGGCAATTACCACCTTACTGAAATTTACGGAATTGGGGTTGTTACATAGTCGGGGCATTGGTAGGTCGTGGATGTAACACATTGCTGAATGTCAGGCTTAAAAACTGTTGTGCCTGGGCAGATATAGGTCGAACCAGCAAGTGATCCTTCACTGGCAAAGCAATAGTAATACCTATAGAAGTAAAGAGGTAATTTTTAAATAAAATTATGGATAAATTTATGGATATTTCTCACGATCTGCAATCTGGATCATGTGGGTGAGGATACCGCCCAATAGTACCCTTATCAGCACACCAATCTGTTGGCGATTGTGTTGTTGTTGTTGATTGCGTCGTTGATGTTATAGGAGTCGTTGTAGTTGATGATGTTGTCGGAGTCAATGTACTTGTTGAAGTTGTCGTTGTCGTTGTCGTTGTGGTTGTTGGTGTTGTATCTGAAAAAAAAAAATCAAAAATGTTACATTAATATATCCAATCCAATTTTATTTCATAATATATTTCGGAAAGAAAAAGTATAATATTGCACGATCATTATATTTATGTATGTTTAAGGCCCAATGGAAATTCATATACTGCAACTGTTCCTAATTTTGGACAGCATACAATATCGGACACTTATTTTATTTCTCAAAGTTCCGTCAATTTTAAGATCTTTTGATGTTATATATTGCCAAAGAAAGGAAAGAGCATCACCTATACAAAAGAGATTCTACCGAGAAACCCTTGGTTGAATTCTGGAAGGGCAAGGAACCTCGAGATCTCGAGAAACTTAGTGTCCGATGTACCACGCAAAGCAATATCTTTATTTTTGTTTAATTTTATGGTAAGAATAATTTTATAGAAAACCAAATAAACTAAAATATGATAAAATATTTTTTAAGGTTCGACACAACACTCTTGAAAAATAAGTTAAAAAATATTTCAATTCAAAACTTAATACATTGTCGTTTTTATGTGACATCTCTATTTAAGATATCACCAATAATACCACTTGAACAAATTAATTTCTCATTAAACTAATAAAGTAAATAATAACATGCATATCTTGTATTCTAATGATCTCGCTGATTGTGTAAGTTTATATAGCTGAACACGAAATAGTTTTTTTTTTAAAGATTCTTGTTATCTCCAATGCGCAATATTTGTCATTAAACAAAGGAAAGCTGCGCTATTAGCTAATTTTTTAACACAGCAAAATCCTATTTTTGATACCAGATGCGATATGATTCATTCAACAAAGATAAGCAATTATTGAGTAAGAGAACCTGGGACAAAATGTATAGTAAAGTATTGAAAAAAATATATATCCCATGATGGAAGAAAACAAAGTTTTATTTCCTGCGATTATATAATATTCATGAGCTTTTTTGCATGTCCGATGATTCAATGGATGCGTGTAAAAAGCATATGGAATATAAAAACTGTCGAATTTTGAATGAAAAACTAATATCCACTAAGCATTATGATGTTATGAGAATTGCATATGATATCGATTACTCGTAGATGGTTCCAAATTTTACCAAGACTTTTTATAAATTTTAACTCTTTAAACAGTGAATTATTTTTGAATAACTAAACTTTTAAATATTAAGTGGTTTTATTATTATTATTATTATTATTATTATTATTACTTTATTTAATCACAAGAATAGGCTCATCCTTTTTACAATTGTGATAAAAAAAATCAAAAAAAAAAGAGGAACATAAAAATAGAGAATGATAAGAATTAAAAATTAAGAATGTTCAAGAAACAAATTAATTGCTTCTAGGATCCAGCCTGAAGATGGAAATTACGAATAGGAGCCGCAGAAATACGGCAATCACTCGGACGAGAATTAAAAGTTTTATAACGTATTGGGGTAAATGTGCCAAATTCCGGCCAGCTTGCAATTTCGGCCACCTTTTTTGTTCCTCGAATTTCTATGAACTTTTAGATTTTACGTACTCTAAGAGATTATTCAATGCAAAAGAATTACAAAAAATGTAACTTCGACAAACGAGATGACGTGAAAAAGATATTGGAAGAATTCCCGAAGGGCAAGGAACTATGAAAATGAAGGTGGCCGAAATAGGGTACCAAAGCTATGTCTATATTTTTATTCATTTTAAAATGTATTAAGAATGATTTTAGAGTAAATAAAGACGATAAACTGTTTACAAGTTTCCCAGCAACACTCTTTCAGAAGAAAGAATAAAAAAAAATCAATTTGTAATTAAAATATTACATTTCAAACTTGAGACTTTGACGCTTGCATGCAACTATACCGAAATTTGGCACATTTACCTTACGACTGCTTTGATATTGCTGATCCAGAAAGTTTGAGATAGAATTTTATTTCTATTGGACTCATGTTGACCGTGTCTTTAGTCTACAAGGATCCCAATGATCGATCTCGATTAGTAGCTATAGGTCCTTTTTTTTGAAACTTAATATCTAATTGCAAAGCTTGAACTCACGAGATAGAGCTATTCGTAAATATTTTTTTTAATATATATACTTTTTTTTTGGAATATACCGGTTTGTTAAAGATTAAATTCATTCATAAATCGAAAAACAATTCTGAACTATAAAATTGGCTAAGAAGTGTGCTTTTTAGAGGGGTCTTGTCATTAGTAACATGCCTACGAGTGAAAACGGATATTCGAGAAAAATAAATCAATTACGATTGTTTGACCAATTCATTACCGATTGGAATTGATCTGGCCGGATAAGAAATGTCAAAATGTTTCCAAAAAATCCAAATTTAACCAAATCGGTTGATAAAATTTGCCCTTCAAAGTGATTGATCTTTGATTTTCAATAATTTAAAATGGTGAATTTTCCAGTAATAGGTAAGTTTGGACGAGATGTTCGCCTGGACTACCTCTAAAACATATCCGAAAATCATTGAAAAAACTTGGGCCAATTTTGGGAAAAATAAAAAAAAACATGGATTTCAGGAGATGGAGGGGATGGAGGGAAAGAGAAAAAACATCTGGAGATATTGTCTTTTTATTGGGGGTTACCGAAAACCGGAAGTTGATATATTTTACCGTTTAAGCTTCAGAGAAGAGACAAGTTGGATAAAACGGATTATATAACGGCTCTCTCTTTGAGTTAGAGCAGTAAAAATCACAGTGTTTACAACTACCTCATGTTTACTACTGCCCAGTTCCCCCTAGTAAAATGTATATATTTTTATTATAAATAATAGTAATAATTATAACAATCCGCGACCCCAACAGGGATAAGCGGTTGAAAATGATGATAATAATACGGTTATTAATATTGATTTTGGATACCCTTAATAAATGAGTGTATCTGTGTATCTATATTTAACTAAAATGATCAATTTAAACAGCTTTTTGGCCTATCTTGCAAATTGGGACATTTGTTGATCCCATGAACCCATCAGTACGACTTGATTTGTAGATGTTGCATATGGGTCATATTTTCAATTCAGAAAATTCAGATAAAATTACTCATGCTCTCATAGCATTTGTAATAACTAAAAAAAAATATTTATTCTACTTTCATTGTATTTTTTAATTAAGAAAGAGTGAATATTATGGCCTCTATCTATTGTGAGAAATTTTCGTCAAAATCGAGTATTTTCAATGAAAAACGTTATTTTGGATCACTGTTGATATACTGGCCCTAAAAGTTTAAATGTTATTTCAAATTTTAAACTCACATCTTGCGAAAGGTAGGGTAAAATGAGGCAATTTAGAACCATTTACAATTTGGGACAATTGAGAATTTCTCACTGTTTTAGAGATTCAAAAGAAAGAAAAGCTGTTCCTGTTCTTTGTAATCGTCTTTTTCTTCTATTTCGCGGTCTTTGCTCATCTGAAATAGTGACAAAGTCTTAAATTTCCCAAATTATAAATGGTTCCAAATTAGCTCATTTTACCCTATGCTGAATAATTCTTAGTAAATAGAATAAAAATGCTAATTGGCTTACAGAGAAGTGGGGCACCTTTGAAATTGGGATTTTTCATATAATTTACCTGCACAAACAGATTAAGAAGCTAAATTGCATGAGATGGCTCAGTTCCACTTAAACATAAGAGAAAAATCCCAATTTCAAAGGTGCCCCACTTCCCCGTATTCTCGTTCTCGAAAACTGTTTCAAAAGTTTCATTTCCTAACACGTTTTAGACAGAAGGTTTGTGGATCTTTTCATTTATATACGGAAATGATCTTAGAACATTCTTTTTCATAATTTTAATTTTAAGCAAAATTAAATCAAAACTGAGTGATACTTAACGAGTGTAGCCAGAAAATTTTTTGACTGGTTTTGACTGATTAATATATTTTATGAAGATAATTTTCCCTCTTTGCTTCAAAGAAGGGAAAGTGTTTCAGATTAAGACAAAATAGAGCGTTGTACGAAAAAATTGGTTTTGGCTAAATATGTCTAAATTTTCGATTAACTAAGCAATCAACAAAGACGAGTCTCTAACCCGTTGTGACTGGTTATGTTCAAGAATTGGACCTCTGTTTGATCAAAAAAGTTAAACAGTTTTGGTGAGTCATCTAATTCTTTATACGGGCTTCAGACCTAAAGCTTACCCCATATGGCTTAACTGCTTTAATTCCTTATCAGTCAAGATTTTTTGGAAAAGTTTAACTAATAAAATTGGTTGCTATTTGGGTTTTTGAGACCTTCGGAAACTGAGATAAACCTCTAGTCTGAAGACAGCTTTATCAACGAACTTTTTCGAAAAGACTATTAACGCTATTAACAAAGTTCCTGATATGCAACTTGTGTTCTGAATTTTTAAAAATTTTTTTTTTTTAATTTTTTGGAAGGGTATAAAATGGGTTAAATTATTAGGGCGCTTGCTTGGAAATACATATGTCCCTGGTTCGATTTTTCTTAGGGTCATAAGAAATTTACTCGTATTTTGGAAGTTGTCAAATCCCATCTGGCGAATCCCGTAGGGACTGATCATATAAATAATTTTGCTTGTTTGGAAATTTTGTTTGTGTCACATTTATTTTGTGAATATCAAGCACAAAATTCTGTCCGGGAAGAATAATTTTTTTTTGTATATAGTCTGAATTTGTGAACTGAAGCGCGCCAGTCTCTCAAATCGATTGAATCACAGGCCCACAGCTTCATTGAAAACTTTCAGCACATAATGTATGCACAAATCCCTGATTCGAGTCACAAATTCTTACCTGGAGGTTGTGTGGATGTTGGATTGCATGTTACGATGCTGCCATTGTCCACTGAACAAAAATCAGGAGAAGCAGCATTGACATCGCATACGGTATTGATGGGGCAAGTGTACGTGTCGCTCGAAGGGATGGTTCCTCCATGGCACAGGGCGAACGTATTCAATCCCGTACAAGCAAATCTTCCATCAGCTGTGCACGTCCCGCACGCCTGACAACTGGGAACAGCACCGGTCGCACAATATTGTGTAGTGTCTGAATTACAAACAGTCCCTGTGGCACAATTGAACAGTGGTGAATTGGCATCTGGAAGACCTGGGATAAATCATGTAAAAAAAAAACAGAACAATAATTTAGAAATTTGGCAAGAAAGTAATTAATTTCCAGTACTTAATTACCGTCAGAGCACAATCTAAATTGTGTTTCACTCTCACAGGAAATATTTGAAGTGGGTGAGCAGACATTGCACGTACTGTCCACCAATCTAATTACCAAAGCTGCAATTATGAGACACAGGAGTGTCGGAACTGTGATAAAATTTCTCATTGTATCCTCGGAGTCTCTTGGGGTGGGAAAGGGGAAGGTCTGCAGGAGAGATGCAAAATTAATTGAAGCACGTCCTAAATCGCTCGCCACACGAATGTAATTTTAATTATCTTCAACCTGGATTGCCTTTTGAATAAGTCAGTACCCAAAAGATTCGGCCTTTTTATCTCTTTGCCACATTGTGCTGAATCTCTCTTATCAGCTTTTTCCCACACGCAATTCCTTTCTCCGTGTGATTCCGTGTAAACATAATTTTCGGTGCTGGACAAATATTTGGTGTCGACCATGAAAATTCACGGTAGAACAAAACATTAATTTAAATTTAAACATTGTGTCACTTTTTTTTTGGGAAAGAGAACTCGGCAATGTGGGAAGGTAATGAAAGAGTTCCCTCAACTCGACACAATCCGTTACTTTTAAAATTAAAAGTACATACATCTGGTTGATATCTTGGCTAAATCATTTGAAAAAAAAGTCTCCAAAGCTTTTCTTTTTTTTTATTTGAAACCAACGAACTTCTTCTAGTGATTCATGATAATTTTCTCTGATTAGCATTCCGATGATGGTGAAAAAAAAACACAACAAAGTATTTTGCGATAATTTTATTGATATATCCGAGATAGAGTCAAACACAATGCACAATTGATTGACTAGCATTAAAACACATACATTCTTCTGATAAATAAATTATCTTTCGCTCTCTCATGCACAATTTTCTGTGCAGAAAAAAAAATTGCAGTCATCGCCAGGAAGGAGTAATTAACCTTTTTGATCTACGACAAATACCTGACTTGTTCCATTGTAGGGAAATTTCCCGCCAAAAATGTATTGATAGTATCCCAAATGGCTAATTCTGTACTTGCCAGCTGGTGTCCCCTGTGGAATTTCCCAGAGTATTTCCACATCACTGAAGCCCAGAATCATGGAGACTCGGGTCCATCGAAATCTGGAATTGCAATGCCAAGAATTCAGTAATTGCCTGAATATTTTCCCAGTTATATCCCACAAAGGCTTTCCACTCACAGTGTTTCCCAGTTTGCATCAGTGGCCACAGTTCTCCATTCATTCCTCGCCTCGTCAAGTCTCTCGACACGTAGGAATGTGTCCTCATGGAGGAGATTGTTCCGCGGATTAGCTGCAATGAACACAACTCGCACTGTCTGCCCGGGAATGTATCGTGGCTTTGGCTGAACTTTGACTGTCCCGAAATCATGCCCATATGGATGACCGTCATACAGGACACCAGTTTGTAGTGTCAGGAGATTCTTGTCTTCCAGGTGAGCTGGTTCTGGACCAGGATCGACTTCTTCCTCACTCAGCATCGACTGGACGAGCTTTGAGAACTGATCCAGATAGATGGTGAGGGTGTGAGGTCCGAAAAGTGTCGATGCACCTTCGTACCGTTGACTCTGCAAAAAAAGGTCATAAGCTCAAAAGGGGTGGCAAAGCGTTGGTTTTGCGATCTGCTCGAACTCCCGAGAAGGAGCTCTGCCATGTATTCCTTTTCGCAATTTTTTCTGGTACATATCGCTCCTTGGAAATTACAAGAGGCCAACTAATTTTTAGCCATTTTTCAGGAGACAGCATGAAAGATTCAACTTTGTGCAAATGAGTATCTCAATTTAATGACTGAACAAAAACAATTTATTTCTTTTCTATTTATATGAGCACTAATCACAGCGAACAGACTGGGCTTTTCTACATGGTCATTGCTTTTTTACACGTGGAAAAAATATTCAAAAAATTGCGGCACCAAACCAATTTTTACACCAATTTGATGTTTTTCCGTTCTCTGAGACAATATTCTTTAATAAGAAAATGATTTATTAGTAAAATTTGCCAAATTTAAAAACCTCGAATTAAGAGCAAAAAGCAATTGACCAGTCAATTTCACTTTGCTCTTTTCTCAAGGTACTTATAATCGGAAAATTTTACTAATATATAATTTTCTTTTCAAAGAATATTGTCTCATAATGCGGAAAAAATATCAAATTAGTGTAAAAATTGGTTTGGTACCACAATTTTTTGATTATTTTTTCCATGTGTAAAAAAGCAATGAACGCGTAAAAAAGCAATGACCATGTAGAAAAGCTCAGTCTGTTCGCTGTGAATATAAACATCGAAAATTTTATATTTTTACCTTTCAAAATATGTTTTTTAATGAGTTAGCTATTTGTCGTTCTAAATCATGCACAAATTTTGCTGAAATTAGAATTACAAGGGATCAACTTGCTTGAGTTAGTCCCCTGTTTCACAAAAATTTGAACGATGAAATCAAAAAGCTTAAAATTTTGAAAGACTTTTCTAATAACGAAATTTAATGACTTATATCATCTGAAAATTTATTAAATTGTCTTTCTAAATGCATTAGAATCTCAAAATGGCAAAAAAGTGAGTTGACCCCTTGTAATTTTCAAGGAGCGATATGTATAAAATTATTGTCGAATTAAATTTGTCTATAAATCACAACAAAACCATCTTGAAGTTGAAAATTGTTCAAGAAGAGCGTTTCAAAAAATCAATCATTAACTTTTTTATTAATTAATTGAACAAATCGGGTGAAAATTAGGCCTTGACCTTAAATAATTCAAGATGGCGATTTTTCTGGAGAAAGGTGTCTCAAGACGAAATGTTCAGACGGACTAACTACAAAACATATCCAAAAATCATTGAAATCGCTAGGGCCATTTTTTTGCAATGTTAGAAAAACCTCATTTTTGACTTATTTTAGGGGTATATGGAATGCATAAAGGGGATGGGGGAAAAACAAAGAAATTAGCTTAGAAATAATGTAATTTGAGGAGGGGTCATCGAAGACCGGAAGTCGATATCTCACCGTTTATCAGCCAGGATGATGAGAATTTGAAAACAAAATTGGATCTGTTTTTTTTATAGTAATTATTGATCGAATTTGAATAGGGGGAAGTGCGACATCTTGAATTCGATTTGGGCACTTACGAAATAGGGCGTTTTCCTATTGTTGTGGATTTGACTTTTCTACCTTTAGAGCGAGAGGAAGAGACTAGGCTGGGAATAGCGGCATTAAGAACGCATAGGGCTATCTTCAAACTTAACGATTAAATCGAACTACCCAAGAAGCAAAATAGCTGCCTTATAGAACCAAGTATTAAACAAGTCTTTTAGTGCACTTTTAAAAGACTTAAAGTGAGAATTTTCTGTAGAAATTCCTATAGGAGCTCTTAAGATCCTTAACAGTGCGCCACTTTACTTATAGTAATCTCAATGATGGGACCAAGAGCGTTATAAGTAAATAAAAAGATTTTTGGTTCTATAGTGCCTTACTTAAGGAATTCTACAACACTATATTAAGAAAAAATTGTTTCTTGGGTAAGCCTTATCGTGTTGTAATTTCATTTCGTAATAGGTTTGTGGAGCTAGAATTTATCATGATAAGTTCCACTCCATTCAAAAATAGGGGAAAAAACCTTCAATTCAAAAGTCTCCCAAGAACCCCCTAATTAATTTTGATCAGTAATTTCATCGTAAGTAATTTCATCAGTAATTTTCATTTAAAACCTTTGCTTCTCTACAGCAAAATATGGTAAGCAGAAATTTTAAAATTCAATTTCTTCCAAAATAAATGAAATTGAGGCTTTAATTCTTGTTAAAGGATAACCTTTCGAATCTTTTGAAAAAACCACAGTATTAATTAGAAAAAGGAAGCTAAAAAATATTTAAATTTTGAGTCAGGGGAAATACCAATTTTAACTAAATTAATTTTCAAAATTTGTATCTCTTAAAACGAATCTCTTGAACGTTTTAGAATTTTCTGAAGAGTTTCTCTCAAGAAATTTTTCAAAAAGAAATGTTTAGAAAGGTACACTCTTACATAAAAAGTAATAAAGATAAGTATGAAGAGAAAAATCATTCCTAAGTATTATCTGATTGGCCGCCCATTTTCCTTTCAGTTCTCCTTTTCTGCTTTCTCTAAATCAGCTAAGAGGCTTTTCGTACAAATAATAGGTTTTGGTAAATGAAAAATAACACTTCTTTTGAAGATGGAATAATTCAGTCTTTGATAAAACTGCAGAGAGTTAAATAATTTCTCAGAGCAAAACATTTTAAATATTTCCCTTATTGAAGAGAGATGCAAATAAATAAAATTAAAACATCACAAATTACCCCATGTCTGTTAAGAAGTTACGTGATGTGGGTCACGCAAACTAAAAAACAATATATTTTCAATGCAATTCAACAATGCATTTTTTTTAATAAAATTAAAAAAAAATTTGTGTAAAGCTCTAAAAACATATAAAAGTAAAATATTTCAACTATATTTTCTGAACTTTACATAAAAAATTTTAAAAATTCAGTCGTTGGGACCTAATTTTTGGAAACGGTTTTTGAAAAAGAAAACTTACTTTGCAGTGGACCAAGATTTCACAGAGTAGGTATATTCATCTTACGTCAAAAAACTAAGTATTTCCTGTTAGCTGATGAGTTAAACTCGTACTTGAACGATGGGTTTTTTACTGCCTTGATCAAAATTTATTTTACAAAACGAAACGTGATGTAAAATACGCCAAAAATGATTTCTATTTACAAAAATCTCCCAAAAATCCAAATTTTATTTTTTTTTTTTAAATCCCCACTGTTCAAGTATTTGTTTCACTCATTAGCTAACAGGAAAAAAAGGGAAGACCACCAGCGATCGGCAGTGTTCCTAGGATCGTCAGGTTATTACGATATTGTTGCTCCAAATTGAATGATTTTTTAAAAATTATTAGCCACTTTTTAGTATTTAACTCTCATGAATGCATTGAATTAGCTAAGGTTTAATTTATCAAACCAATTTTTCGAGAGACACCTAGTCATTAGTGTTTGTGACCCACATAACCCGTTAAATCGAATATTTCCACGACTAAACAACTTCACAAATTCAATTATGCGCAATTGTACATTGTTTGAAGAGTTTTAAAAATTGAATAAATCTTTATAAGTTTAGTATATTATTATCAATAAGGGAAGAATCACATTGACAATACAATGCTCGCTGTAGCCTTACCGTATTTCGTTAATTTACGCATTTTCATTGCAATTCTTACGCAAATTTTCCATGACCGTATTACCTTATCTCATACTCGGTAGCACTAGGTGAAAATAATATAAAAAAATTGAAGAAATAAAACGAAAATTCGATAAATGGTGAGATAAAAAAACTGTACGATCTTACAGTTTTTTGCTCATCGTTTATCGAATTTTCGTTTTATTTTTTCAATTTTCGTATATTATTTTCACCTAGTGCCACCGAGTATGAGATAAGATAATACGGTAATCGAGAATTTGCATAAGAATTGAAATGAAAATGCGTAAATTATCGAAATACAGTGAGCATTTTACTGTCAATGTGATTCTGCCCTAAAAGGTTTGTTAAATTATAAAAAGTATTATGAAAATTTATAACTTTCGAAATATCTGTGTTCTGAAATATTTTTCGGTACAACTTAGAAGTGAAATTTTATATATCCTTATGTGTTCTTTAGAGCTGAGTTCTCCGAAAGTCTTGATTTTCTAATTAGATCTGAAGTTCTCTAACCACTTTACCCTTGACTTTACCCCTTTCGAAGTTTTGACATTGTGCATTATGCCCTAGACATATTTGTAATTTATCAAATGAAATACTTTTACTTAAATAAAAAAAAGGTCATTAAAAATTTCACGAAGTACATGGATTGATTTAAAGAATTGCAAAGACATTTCATAATTTGGCAGACTGATTTATAGAAGCAAAAATTAGAAATTTTATATCTAGATTTTGCTTTGTTTATTTGTTTACGATCTCGTTTCTTAAACTTTCGTTTTATGCATCATGTACTAAGAACTAAGGTATACTGTCAGGCCATGTTACTGGGACGATTGCAAAACTCGGATGCCGCGATCGATTTAACTCCGATAAATCCACTTAAAATATAATTTAAATTTTTATTTCCATAATTAATCACTGCAGTAAGATAATATAACTATTCTACTTTAAGAAAAACCAAAAATTAAATTTTTATCGGTTTAATAAGTGGGTGAAACAAATATTTTTCAAAACTTAAACTTTTCCTCAAAATGAGTATCCGAATTTGATCGAATTCAACGGAGTTAGAAAAAAGCATCGCAGTAAGGTTCTTGCGCATATATTAATAATATCATAATTTTATTAATTTTCTTTAATATTATTGCTAAAATTCTTTTTCTATCATGATTCTAAATGAAATAAAGAATAATTCTATTGATTTGGAATGGGGAAAAAATATTTCATCAGTCCAAAAATAAGCGATAAAGTCGCACTCTATGAAAAGCATCGGGATTACCTTTCTTTACTATAGTAGTTCCATATTATTATACCCTAGACACACTTATGTTAAGTCTAGTGTTTGCAAATAACCGGGTAATTACAGCTAAAATTGTGCTGAAAACATGCACAACCGTTTTATGATTGAGCTGTGCGTAGTTTTACGCTGAATTTTGGCCATTTTATGATGGAGCTGTGCGTAATTTTAAGCGCACTCTTGGCAGTTTTGATGTAAAATTCAGTTAAATTATCCAAAAAAAGACGATACTAGAACCGGTTCCATGGCTAGGAACCGGTTCCTAAACCCGTGGAAAATTCTGGCGGGTACCCGGGTATTTAGGAACCGGGTACCCGGTGCTGCAAACACTAGTTAAGACTTAAGCCGAGAGACGGCTTAATGTAATTATAATCAAAATAATTACATTTAAATAATTTCCATAAGGTTCTGACTAATCTGTCTCTCGGTTTAAGACGAGTAACGGCTTAGTCAGTGGGAAACTGTTGGGAATTTAGTCAAACAATTATTTTGATTATAATAACGTTAAGATGCCTCTCGGCTTAAATCGTAAGTGTGCCTAGAGTATTACAAATATGCTGAGTTTTGTAGTACAAATAAGAACTGGGTTTTTAATTTAAACAAACGCAATATTTTTTGCAGTTTATTATATAGAGTTGTTTTTATAGTTCATATAAATAATGTGCAAATTTTAATTACTAAATGCAAATATTTCGATTGTGCCATAAAAATGCAATAAATAAAATATTAAAGTAATTTGAATTAGTTAATTTTGTGAAATACGTTTTAAAAAGTTAATTAGCATTTCATAAAACTATAATAGGTATATAAAAATTAAACCGTTTAAATTTATATCAGTTGATAATAAATCACAAGTTGTGAGTATATTAAAATTGCCTCATTTGTGAAGAGGAAAGGTAATATTGTTATAAGCGCTAAAATTAGAATTTATTGCATGCAGGAAGCTTTCAATTAGACTGTATCGGCATGTAAAATCAATATAATCTCCCATATAACCCTGTATTAGCAGAATTTTTTTCTTTTCCTCTCATTTAATTCCATGTTCCTGCAGAATTGCAGTATTGCTATCTATAATGCAATTGATTTCTTTGTTCTAGCAAACATTCTGAATAAAAAACCAAACTCACTGTATATTCCTCTGGTGTTGCCACGTAACTCGTATACATGTTTGAAAGACCACAAATAATCACTTTAACGTCCTTCTCATGAGCCTGAAGAGCAGCATTTCTCACAGAATTCCTCAGTCTTCTGCCACTCATTGTGGTGAATTCGCCAGGAGCTGCAATCCAAACACTAATTAGCAATCTTTGAAGGATTCAGGGGTGGAATGGGTGGTTGGGGTAAAATACCTGCCACAAGGATTGTGTCTCCTATTCTGAGGAGCTGAGTGGCAACAACTTTGGGTTGCCAGTCATAGGGAAATGTAGCTCGCCCTGTGGCCAAGAGGATGGGTTTGGGATGATGGCACTCAATATCACCCTTTGTCGGTTCAGCTATGAAATCCCTCACGACATTCCATAGAGGATTATCTGACGTTGTGCCCTGGTGAAAATCAAAAGCACCCGGACCATCTGTTGTTCCGGCGGCAAAACTGTATCCCATTGCTGGAAAACATCCCCTCACCTCTTCCACAGCCTTTGTCTTGGGATTCACGTACTTGAGCTTAACCTGAGTCATATTGACAAATTGATGGATGTAGTTGACCTCACCGAGAATTTCATGGCCAGTTTGTTGTCGCAACAAACGAGATGCTCCCTGGTAGATCCGATCGCCAATAATCTTTGTGCTCTCGAAGATATTGGTGCCTGGACCTGAAGCAAAACACTGACCAGCATTGGCTGGACACGAGGATGTTAGGACATCACAGGAGTCTCCTGTATATTGGCACTTTGGACCCATGATATTGGGACTAACATCTCCCAGATTGGAGGCTGCGAAGGCTCCCACAAAATCTCCCTGACCTATTAGACTCCCCTTGTTGTACTCCTGCTCCAGCAAGATCGCAGCATATCCCATATTGTCCGAAGACACAAGTTTATTTGTGTTATTCATAGACGTTGGGTGAACGGGGTACCAGTTGATGGCCCCCATGATCTTCCCACTGGATGTCACGAAGCGAATCTGTGTTAGGGTCTTATCGACGTCATATTTGTACTGATTTCGCTCTTCTTCGGGATTATTGAGATATGCTGATGGACTTCGGTTTATATTTACTTCCAAGATCTCAGCCTCTGATATGAATAATCTACCATCAGTCATACTCTTATGAGCACGAGATATGCTCTGGAAAGATAATTTAAGAGAGTTCAATTATTTTCGAAATAATTGTAAATTGGTATGAGATATCAGTGAGATAGTTCATGATTTTAAAGTTTTTCAGATACCGTAAAGCGGTCTTCAGACTAGAGGTTTAGCCCAGTTCCCGAAACTCTCAAAATCCTATATAGCAAACAATTTTATTGTTTTTTTTGGAATCTAATAGAACATTTGCCCTTAATAATTCAATCCTAAGTAAAATTTTTCCAAGAAATTTTGACTGATAATAAATTATAATAATTTGTGTGCTTTAATAAATTATAGCACACAGAAAAAAACATTTTGTAAAAATGTTCGTAAATGTTTGTGAATTCCTATGGGGGAGTTACAAAATGCTCGTGAATCGTATAACCCACAAACATGTTTGTAAAAGTTTGTACTTTTTCCACAAACATTGTTCGTAACATGATCATTTGACGAACATTTTTTGTACTTTTACAAACATTTGTTCGTAAATGTTCGTAAACACACAAAAATATGTTCGTAAAATTTTGTCATTTGTTCGTAAACGTTTGTAAAATGTTCGACAGGAAAACAAACATTTACGAACAAATGACAAAATTTTACGAAATTTTTTTGTGTGTTTACGAACATTTACGAACAAATGTTTGTAAAAGTACAAAAAATGCTCGTCAAGTGATCAAGTTACGAACAATGTTTGTGAAGAAGTACAAACTTTTACGAACATGTTTGTAGGTTATACAATTCACGAATATTTCGTAACTCCCCCACAGGAATTCACAAACATTTACGAACATTTTTACAAAATGTTTCTTTCTGTGCAGTTAAGCCATATGACTAAGCTTTAGGTCTGAAACTCGTATAATTGTGAGGGACTTAGCACTCAGGAGATGACTTTGCACCCCTGCTTTTCGTAAGCTTTTCTTAAATTGTAGAACTTAAGGATGATATTTTGGATCGTCATTAACGCTTTAGGGTCGAGAGGGTCAACAACCGTGCGTCTGAATTTTTTCCAGTTTTTAGAACAAAACGTAACTTTAGATGCCCGTAGGAAAAATTTTGACCCAATCAACCTTAAAGGGTTAACCCTTTAACGACAAGACAGTTTTCGCTGACCGAAAATTAGCAATAAAAATGAAACCGATAAACAAAACTTGTGAAGCGTTTTACATCTAAACTTCGAAAAGCCAACATAGTCTGATCTGGTGTATTTTTTATCTCTATGAACGATAGGGACAAAAATAGCTCAAAAATTTAAATAATTTTTCTGACGTTACCAGTAACAGATAATTTTCACTTTAATGGAAAATATAATGTTTGAGTATTGTATTTTCTTATTCCAAAACGGTTATACTTAAAAAATTAGAAGTATAAAAAATAAATAAAATAAATTTTCTATATGAAAATTTAAAAATTCGTCATTTTTGAGCTTAAAAAATTACTGTATCGAAAATAGCTGGAGATTTTCAAAAAATATCCTAGATTCCTTCAACCTTCTACTTTACAATTATGTACAAACATAAGAAAAAAATAACTTTAGGTAGTCAGGAAAAATATTTTCTTTATGGGACACCGGTGTTCCAATTGTCCTTAAAGGGTTAAGTGATGATCACTTATGATCACTTGAAAATCCTTAAGTCAGAGGTGTGCAAGAAACCGTTGAAACCGAATTAACGTCAAATGAAACATGTACGTCAATGGTCAAAACGCTACTATAACAAACTTATTTTGACGTTAATTCGGTTTCAACGATTTCTTGCACACTTCTGCCTTAAGTCCTAGAATTAACGCAAAGCTTGCCAAAGGCAGGGATGCAAAGTCAACCCCAGAGTGTAAAGTCACCTGCATCTACAGTACTAGATTTTTAGGAATAAGTATTTTCAATCAGTGTTTAAGTAATTTGGTCAGTAAAATATTCAATTTTGGCCCTTAAAATAAACTAAAAAGTGATTATAAATCCCTTTAAATCAAACTAGAAATACAATAATAGTTCAAACTTTTATCATTTTCCATTTGTCAAGAATATTTTAACATTTTACTGAAAAACTAAAAAAAAAATAAAAATAATAATAACAATAATAATTAAAATTTAAATAATGCCCAACGCACAATAACTTTTATTTAGTAAGCATGTTATTGACGTTTCAATGAGAGTGAGTGAGATCTAGATCTAGTCATCTCGCTCATTCTCATGGGAAATTTTGAAAACATGTTTATAAACAAAAGTTATTGTGCGCAGGTCATAAATTTTCAAAAAATATTTTTTTTGCAAAGTTCTTTAAGTAAGACAGTATTAGGAATTACAAAAAAGCTTATGTACCTCTTTAATAGGTTTCTGATATCATTATTGTAAATCAGAGATACTATAATTAGTTAATCTATTTTGTTGTTTTGCTAATCTTTCCAAGTATTTGCTATTTCTTTTGATTGAAGTTGTTTACTTGTTCACTAATAGCCTCTCTTACACTCTTATAATAAGTGATACTTTTCTAATAACAACACGCGCTTATAGTACTGAGAGTAGGAGTCTTATGTTTCAATGGTTCTTGGTCAAGTCCACACTCAATTACAATTGTTTTCCATTTCTTTCCATGTAATTTAAAAGCATTTGAAATAAAGTATCATTAGATAAACTAAGTATATAATCCAGGCGGATTTTTTGTTTGATAACACGAAGAATTTTTGCTTGAATATTAGATTGAGTCTATATTTGAAAATAAAATGATAACTATTTAAAAAAAAATAAATAAAAATGGAATTTCTTTGCTACAGCTAGATCATTGTCATTTTAATTAATTTTGGCATTTCTGCCACAGTTTTAAATTGTTTTCTTATCAATTATTCAAATTATTCATTTTAGTAACGAGAAATGCAAATATTTTGGAATAATTTTGATTTTGAATATATAGAATTGAAGTAAATGTTTAGTCGCGATGTTAAATATTTAATTTAGTAACCCAATATAATAGTAGTTTCGTTAAATAAACTCAAATATTTATTTTTAGAGACAAACTGATGTTTACGTGTTTACTTCTATTTTATAATTGTTATGAATAAATTGCAAAGTGACTTTCATTTCAGGAAAATATTAATTTTGTAAGTAATAACTTTGAATTCTTGAATAAGTATTCTCGAAATGATGTAATATTTCCTAGTAATCACAATACTATAAAATATTGTCCTATCAATGATAGACTGGTGCAATTGACTTTAGAGGGATGTCTCCGGTAATTGTCAATGAAAATGCTAGTCACTCTAAGATGAAAACACTTTTTTGGTTTTGCCCAGAGCTTTCGATCCTGATGGGGATCTTCTTCAGTGGCTGTCCCAAATGCACAAAAAATCAAATATTCATTTTATTTTCTCGATTTTAACCTCGATCTTCGATACAACATTGACAGTATTGATCCTCATTTAAAAAATGTATAATGGTTTAATTTTAATTGTTAGGCTTGAAAATTAAAAATTTATTACTCTGAGTTAATCCTTTAAGGATGATTAGAACACCGGTGTTCCAAAACGAAATTTTGCCTACAGCCTTCTTGAGTTATGTTTTGCTCTAAAAAGTCAAAGAAAGTTTTTTTTCTGACTCCCAATTTTTTTTTTCAATTTTTTTCAATTTTTTTCAATTTTTTTCAATTTTTTTCAAATTCAATTCAAATTCAATTCAAATTCAATTCAAATTCAATTCAAATTCAATTCAAATTCAATTCAAATTCAATTCAAATTCAAATCAAATTCAATTCAAATTCAATTCAAATTCAATTCAAATTCAATTCAAATTCAATTCAAATTCAATTCAAATTCAATTCAAATTCAATTCAAATTCAATTCAAATTCAATTCAAATTCAATTCAAATTCAATTCAAATTCAATTCAAATTCAATTCAAATTCAATTCAAATTCAATTCAAATTCAATTCAAATTCAATTCAAATTCAATTCAAATTCAATTCAAATTCAATTCAAATTCAATTCAAATTCAATTCAAATTCAATTCAAATTCAATTCAAATTCAATTCAAATTCAATTCAAATTCAATTCAAATTCAATTCAAATTCAATTCAAATTCAATTCAAATTCAATTCAAATTCAATTCAAATTCAATTCAAATTCAATTCAAATTCAATTCAAATTCAATTCAAATTCAATTCAAATTCAATTCAAAGTGAAAATTTCAAACCTGAAATCTGTTCCACAACATCACGGTTATTTTGTTTTCTATGCGTATTTAAAGTTTTTGAAAAAGGACAAACTAAAATATTTTCAAAAAGTCTTTAAAAGGTATCCCTTAGTATCAGTGAAAGATTTTTGCTTTGTTTAATAGTTGAAGAAAATTAAGTTATAATTGTCTGTCAAGTTTTTTCTGATAGTCCAAGTAAGGTAAGGGGCTGTATGTCGGCCACTTAAGGATGGGTTTTATGAAAAACTTATGTAAAAGGACATTTAATTTGCCTGTTTTGATCAAATTTTCACCCTAAGTTGTAGTATAGATCTTTGTCCATCTGATTGTACACTTTATTTGGAGATAAAATAATTTTAGATTATTAAAAAATTAAAATGTTTTAAAAATGTAGAGTGTTCCTCAATTCGGCCACTTCAATATAAGCGTTTCTCTACTCGGCCACCTGGGGTTCCTCTAGTCGGCCACCTGGGGTTCCTCTAGTCGGCCACCCATTTTTCAAATTTTAAAAGCCCGTAACGTTTTTACGGACTAGAAAAGGATATTGAGAAAGAAAGAAAGAAAACCTTTGAAGAATAGTAATTTTAAGAAAACAAAAAATTGTAAGGGAAAAATTCTTTTTATTCTTTTATTTAGCCGGCCGAATTGAGGAACATGACTTTAAAATTTCACACCTTCACATTTAAGACAGAAAATTAATATTTTTATCAATAATGAAAATAAATTTATTGCACAGTGAGTTAGTTAAAGTTCTCAACTTGCGGTTTGACTCAAAATTTGACTGCTAAAGTAATCTGTACAGGTAATAAATCGAATAACTCTTTGTGAAAAAATGTCGTGAATATTATAAAGAACATCAAAATATGCTGAAAAATGACCAATATTGCTTAAGGTAAATTTGAATCCTCTGACTTTTAATAATTTTTTTAATGTTTTGTGTCTAATTTCATTTGTATTCTCGGTCATTTGTGTTATTTATACAATTATTGACCTTATGATGTTATAAAACTCCTGGAATATTATTGCAAAATTATATAATATGAATAAATAATTCCACCGGCCGACTTGAAGAACACATAGTGGCCGACTTGTTAAACGGCCGACTAGAGAGTACCTTACCTTAGTTTAGAAATAAAAATTACTGTTTGGTGGTACACCGTGTTTGGTGGTGCCCCAGTTTCCCTTAGTCCCTTAATTGTAAAATGCTTTGCTTGGGGCATGAAGAAATGTTTATTATTTATTATTTTTTATTAAGTTTTAGATAATTAAAATTGGATATTTAGAACCGTAGGGGAAAGTACGCTCCCTTCGAACGTTCATGCCTTCGAATAATGTGAATTTTCTTTTAGTTTTCCTAAGAAACTTACACATTTCTATTAAATATTAGTTAGCTTATGATCAATTGTTGATAATTCCGTGATAATTTAGTGTAAATCTTTTACGAAAAACAAAAGAAATTCACATTATTCGAAGGCATGAACGTTCGCAGGGAGAGCACTTTCCCCTAGATGTATTTTTGAATGTTGAAAAACAAATTCTAAAAACTTTGAATGCATATAGAAAAAATAAGTTACTTTATCAAGTTTTATCGCTCTTATCAAAGACACTGCTGGCAAAAGATTTAATTTATTAAACAGTGAATTAAACCTGAGATTATTTTTCAATTAATGCTTAATTATTGAATAAGTTCTTTCTGCCAATATATGTACGTACATATGTGAGAATTTCTCTGATTTTCCTTTTTTACGAAAATGTTTTTAGAATGTAAATTTCTTGTCTCTTTCGGGTGTATAATTTACTGTTGATACTGTGTAATTAATTTGATAATTGCCGTAATAATTAACTAAAGCTTTAACTATGCGTTATGGTTGGAATTTTAAGAGCGCACTGTTACTACATTTTGTGTTTTTGAGTTTAGGTCTCATACTAAAAGTTCTCTAATTATTTTTTCTAGGTCTAATGGTTAATTATAAGTCTTGTTAATATTATTTTTTGACATACGAATTTAATATCCTATTTTGAAATGCAAAGATCTTTATTTAAATGAGCTACAAGGAGTTTAAAAAAAATTAAAGTCCATATTTCACCATTGAGTAATGCCATGATCGTTTGTGGGCCATTCTCACGAGCTGTGATTTTCTTTAAAATTACCGACTTGACCTCTTAAATCGTACGGTTTTAATTGACGAAGGGATACTTTCAGTTACACAATTTGGGGTGAATTTACGAGCTGAGAAACCCTATCTTTTCATCTTCTTTGTCTGTAGCTTTGGTCAATGCCTCTGGCACTGTGGAGGCGAATCTCGAGAGACAAAGAACCATTTGGGAGGATGGTACAGGGATAAGAAAAAAAAGAGAAGATAACTCACTTTGGCTATTCCTAAAACTAGAGCATTGAAGGTTTCCTTTATAAATCCTAAGCATGGCAAGTCGTAGAGAAGGTGGGTGAGAAATCCTCCGGGAGAGCTGTGAGTGTGAGTTCCACTGATGAGGACATTCTTGTGATTGTACATATTACCAAATTCCTTGCTGAGGTGCTGCAGTACGGCTCTCTTCACAGCATTCCCAATCATTCCAGCATCCACACTCACAAACACAACCCTCTTTTGTCCATCGTCAACTATGAAGGCTCTTGAGAATTGACGCAGATGAATCCCTTCGCCTTTCTGCGATAGCTGAGCATATCCCATCTACCACAGAGAGAGAGAGGCATAAGAGGAAGTTTGTTAGTGATGCACAGCTGAAGGTTGAATTAGATCTTAGATTGAGATTTATGCAATAAAATTGCTCACAAAGGTAATCTCAACAGGTGGACCAGTACAGTCAGCTCGTCCAACACCAATTTGATATCCACTAACTACACTGTTGTAGGCTAGTGCTACACATTGGTGTACACACAGGACGACTATAAACCATCCGAAGGAATATTCCATGGTAGAAGTTTGTTTCTAGGGTGGCACTAGAATTGCCCGATTAATCCAAGTATATCATATGTAATTTGTGACTCTTTGTGCGCACAACGGATTTAATCACTTCCAATTGCAATCTCACTCCAGTGTCACACCGAGTCTGTTGGACTGAAACGACAGACAAGCACTGAATGAGGAATTGAGTTTTGCTCTCGAGCAACTTATGCCTCTCTCTTGTTTATTGTATTTTCCAATTTTAACAAATAAAAGCATGCCGTCAACCACCACCAGTTCAAATCAACACAAACTCCTCATTCAGAATGAGACTACATCAAAGGCACATACTCATATGCCCATGCTGGTATTCCCAAATGGTAAAGACGCATAACATGTGATACAGAGACATTTCTGCGCGTATTTGTTTGCAAATTACGCTTAATATAAAAGCAATGTACAACGTATTAGGTTTATCAGCTCACGGAGTCAACATAAAGAAAACACAGATACGCAGAATTTCCGTGCTCTGTTGGGGTTCACGTTCAACATCTTAAGATTGACACAAAGATCAATTGATAGCTCATAAGGATTGTTCTCACGTGAAGAAAACACTTATTCTGTGAATTAGAGAAGTTAGATTTATTTGATTTTCACACTGGAGATTGTATCAGATTATCTTGAATTATTATAGAAATTCGCAGCAAAGGGTCACTCATATGGAGAAACCGATGCCTACGGATTATTTTGTGAAACTCAAGGATCCTAACTTTGGAATCCTACGATCGGACCCAAGAAGCAAAATAGCTGCCTTATGGAACCAAGTATTAAACAAGTCTTTTAGTGCATTTTTAAAAGACTTAAAGTGAGAATTTTCTGTAGAAATTCCTATAGGAGCTCTTAAGATCCTTAAGAGTGCGCCACTTTACTTATAGTAATCTCAATGATGGGACTAAGAGCGTTATAAGCAAATAAAGAGATATTTGGTTCTATAATGCTTTACTAAGGGAATTCTGCAACACTATATTAAGAAAAAATTGTTTCTTGGGGAGGAACGTCTGTTCGACATGGAACCCCTATTGACACTTTTGTCAAAATGTTGAAAATAATTTAATGTATCTAGTAAAATATAAGTAATATAACGTTTTTTCTGTAATACATTCAGTTCCGGCATTATGCACTTCGGGATTATGCACCTGACGGAATTATGCACATACAAATTACGCAAGATTGCCTACCCATTAGGAGTAAATTTATTAAATAATTTTTGAAATACGCCTGAATGTATACTATGTTACGAAGCGGGAAATTTGAAAACACTGTGCTTCTTCTTCAGAATAAAACTTTAATTTCTTTTATTAAGGTAAAATTTTTAAATATTCTTACCATTTATTGAAGAACTCTGGCCAAAAAGTGCTGTTTGTTAATGCAATTCTAACAAACAGTTGAATCTTTTTGTTTTGACTACTTTTACTCCGCACGAAAATCGTTCTACGGCAGATTTATTCAAAAGAAAGCCCCTGAAAGTAGACAAATTTTCTCAATGCATAATGCCATTTCGCGCGTTTTTTTCCGTCCCGAAAATGTGCGTAATCCCGGGACTGAGTGTATATACCTTTTACTATAAACAGAGATGTTCAAAATTCGTATCCCAAATGGTACAGAGTAGGGTGTCAATAGGTGCTGACACGAGTTCTTAAAGTGTCAATAGACGTTCCTTTTACCCTATATCTTTGTGGGAATTGAAAAACTATACAAAAAAACCTGTGCAAGAGCAGAAGATTAGGAAATCCTAAAAATCTTTTACTTTTCTTATCCTCAAAATCTTTTATTAATCTTTTACGAAACCTAAAAAACCGTCAAATAGTTGCACGAAATCTGTGAAATTAAAAAATGTCAAACATGATAGGTTTTTGTCAAACATGATAGACAGAAAGTTTTGCGTTTGATATTGCGAAATCTGAGAAACTCACAACAAATATTGAAAAGCATAAGATCTTTTTCACGAAATCAGAAAAGAGTTTCATAAAGTTTCACGAAATATAAAGTACAGTGCCCCCTTCGTAATCCGGATGGATTTTTTGAATTGTTCAACGTCTCGAAAATATAATACAAGTTTTTTTTTGTAGAATTATAATAAAAGTTTTAAAGAAGCTTAAAAAGAAATAATTAGAGAATTCTATGCAATTATACTACATTTATTAAACAAAAACATCACAGGATAATTCATTTTCATTGCTGAACACACATGCATACATTACCTCAAAATTATTTTAAATGTAACCGTCGATAACTCGTCCGGAGTACGCCGATCCGGATTAGAGAGCGGGCGCTGTATTAGAAATTCACGAAAAGTTTAACAAAATTGTATTTTTTAAGTAATTGTGCCATATACGAAAGTTAATGAATTTAACATGAAGCTTGAGCAAGTAAAAAGAGGGTCCTAAAAAAACAGTTTCACGAAGCTTAATAAAGCTTTTAAAGTGCAACGAAACTTGTAAAAATGAATAAATTCTCTGAGAAACACAAAAAAAATGTTACGAAAAGTTTTACCCAGAGTGTAAGGAACCGACGTTGATATTAACGCAATGAACAAATTCGGTGATCGTAAAATTCGATGCATCGAAGCTCTGGCAAGAAAAAAACTTTTTAATCTGGGCTGAACCTCCTCCCATCTGACGATCACCGGATTTGTTCATTGAAAAGTTTTACGAAATCCGAAAGTTCTTCAGAATTCTGGCATAACTTTCAAAACTTTTGCAATACCCGAAATATTCAAGAAGATATTAGGGGAATGTAGGCAGGCTTCGCACGTGTGTGCTTTCAAACGATGTGAATTTTCTCTTTATTTCCAAAGAGTTGGTTCCGAATTTCTTAGCCATAAGTTAAATAATTATGAACCTTATCTTCATTGTAAAAATAGGCAGCCAAGACCTTCTTTCCTAGGTGCTAGGATCACAAATAGAAAATTGGCCCAAAATGGGTAATTTTAATGGCACATATTTCATTTGATTTCTCATATTTAAACTCATTTCTAAAAAAAATCACTTACACAGTGGATGAAGAGTATACTAGAGATGATATTTACGTAATAACTTTTTGCATCGGAGGGAAATTATTTTCACGGTGCCGGAAAATTCGCAAGTACTACACTGTGTGTGGTTTCAAACACTGAATGTGTGAGCATTCGCATATACATCCGGCAACTTCAGATTGAAAACCATAACTTCACTAAAGCCTCATAAGCCACAGGGAGACAATCCTGGACATTTCCTCTTCGACAGGCGTGTAGTTTCCTGCCCATCTCCATGAGACGACGTTTATTCACAGTGTGAACCGTGTGAACATGCTCACCATTAGCCTGGGACTCAATGTCACTAACTAAACTGCTACCATGCTAAAGGATATCGAAAAAATTATGAGCCACTTTAAACATTTGCAATAAGAATTAGGAAAACCAAACATTTTACTCACAAAGCGAGTGTTACTCGAACACTCTGAAAAACACAGAAGCTTATCACCTTTCTTAATATAATTTATGCAACCTTTAGGAAAACAAAACAATATTAACATAACCTCTACAATGTTCCGGCAATTCCAGCTGACCAGACGATTAATTTTGACAGTTTAGTCGATTTTCGATATTTATTTGGAAGAAAACACAGTGCTCCGGAAAATGTGGAAAAAAGTGTTTTAAAGATCTTCTTTTAGTGCAGTGATAGTTTCCGCGGGTTCACGGGGGTACAGTATAACCGTAGGAAAATAATTCTTAATTGTGGATAAAATTTATTTCGAGAAAAAAAGCAATGACGAACCCAAACCCCCCATCGTGTGAACGCTGCCCCCGGGGGCAAGAATCGCACAAATCGTCATATTTTTTTCATTTTCCTGTCCAGGAAAAACCAACAATTCTGTGATAGTGGACTAGACACAATTTTTAACCTTCACGTCCTTAAAAGATTAAACGCTTGGTAAAATACGTATTATTTAGGAAATTAGATATGTCGTTTCTCGAATATGCAATTGCTTTATCTGCATGTTAAATAAAATTTTTGTAGATTCAAGTGATAATGGTAAAAAAAGAAACACGTAAAGTTACCAAGGGTAGTTTCGCGGTAGTGGAAAATGCCTATGCTTTGTACGGTCTCAGGCTTTATAATGATTAAATTTTTCCTCTGTTTTTCAATAAATGTGGCTCATCGCACCCATGTTTTAAAAAGTAAGAGACAGTGACCTGTTTTTAAAATATATTGCGGAGTCAGATTTATCCAGAAACACAGGAAAAATTTAGTTATTGTAAAGCTTGGGATCGTGCAAAGCATGGGCTGCGCAGTGCGCACTTTCCCCTACTCGTGAAGGATTCAAAAGCTTCTACGAAATGTTTTTTAAAAGTGAAGTAAGTATTAAAACATAAAATTTTACGAGAAATCAAAGGAAAGTTACACAGATTCCGTTCCAATAGGCATAAGAAATTTTACGAGAAACCTTCAAGAAGTTTTGCGAAACCTAAAGAAAAAAACTTATATCAGCGAAATATAGCAATGCAACACCCTTTGAAACTGTCGGTGAGGCAATTTACAGCAATTTTCAAGAAAAATTGCCGTCTGGCTATTGTCTGTTGTTTACGGTATTTGTTGTTTCAATATTTTTTCTTCAAACAATATTTGCATAAAAGTATTTCCATTTAATTTTAAAATTTGCAATAAATCTGATTTATTCTGAATTTTAATTAAACTCTAAACCAGTCTAATCATGAGGTCACTATCATCTTGCAAAATTCACAATTTCAAAACTAATATGCATATTAATTTAGTATATAAAGTGTTACTTCCAAAAATAAAAGAAACAACACACAATTCTTTGGAGACCGTATCGCATTTAATCAAATATTTGCTCATTTCATTACGGAAAGAAATGATATTTTGCAATGACTAATGTTCCCGGAATTTTTAAAATAAGTGAATGTATTCAAATTTGTTGTTCTATAAAAAATGCCTACAAATTGGATGCTTCCTGTTGAATAATTTAATTGTTTTTATTGATATTTGGCTGTTCCAAAATTGTAAACACCAAAACATTCTCTTTGTCATGGGGGTATCTATTAAGAACTTTTCTATCTTTGTTTGCGTCCTATTACTGTTCTTCACCTTGACAATGGTTCTTTCAACAGAATAAACGATTTGGATTCGCTTCGGTTGTTCCACTGATTTTAGGATGCGCGTTTTATCACTTGAGTTAAGTGAATTCTTTGATGTACAGAGTTTGTAATACTTCTCATAGATCTGATGACTAGACATTAGACAGCTTTAACGCCCTGATGGTTGAGTTGTAATTTTAATGTAATTAGTCTAAACTGTCTCTCATTTTTTAAAGCTGCAGCAAAATAGGAGGTACAAGGTACATACTTTTGGTAAAAGAGGCCAGTAATGGCTTGAGTCGCTCCAGCATATCTCTTACATCAGGCAAATTACATGAAATCAAAAATTCACATACACCGCTTTCATTCTCAAACATTTTGCAAACGTTTACCCTATTTTTTGTTCTTTTGAAAATCAAAAAATTCTATTTGAATGCCAAATGAAGATGGTAGATATGAGAATTTTTAATGTCATGAAATTTTTCTGATCTAAATGGTGTACCGTGGGCATAAAATAGCAAATTTGACTAGTAAAAAGGATCTTTTATTTTAAAGTGAGCAGTGAAATTCCATTTAAAGTTAGGAAAAAAGCAAATTTTTTCCTTAAAGATTCTGACACACCTTTTAGATAAGGAACTTTCATGAAATTAAAATCCACAACCCTTTCTTTATCAAAACCACTCTTTCGGTCTCAAAATTGGACTGAACTAAATTCAATTTAGTGTAACTTTCAAAAGAAAAAGAAGACTGCTATAGAGTAGGATAGACATATGCAAAACTATTAATAGAGAAAGGAATATGAATTTTGACTTCTTGAAATTTTCCTGATCAAAAAGGTACTGGAGCATAAGAAAACGACTTTGACCAGAAAAAAGAATTAATTTTAGTCAGTGAAAAGAAGAATCATTTTGGTCAGTAAATAAAAGCCGTGTAAGGTCAGTTATTTTTCAGTAAAAAATTGAATCTTCTAAAATTGACCTTTTACTGACGCAAATTGATCTTTTATAGCTCCGGAATACCTTTTAGATCAGGAAAATTTCGTGAAGTCGAAATTCGCATTCCTTTCTTTCTCACACATTTTGCAATGTCTATCTCATTCTTTTGCTCTTCAAATTCGATTGAGCTAAATTGAATTTGGTGTGATGTTTAAAAGAAGAAGAAGAAGAGTACGAGAGAATGAGATAGACATATACAAAGCGTGTGGGAAAGAAAGAGAGTCGAATTTTGACTTCATAAATTCCTGATCTAAAAGGTGTGCCAGAGCTTATTACTGTTCAAAATCGGTTTTTACTGACCAGATCAAAATGACTTATTACAAATTAAACTCTTGTCTGATAAAACTGAATGTTTTATTAACAAAATTACGGTTTAACTGACCTTAAACATTTTATTGACCAAATGTGATTTTTCTTACTTGCCAACTGACTATTTTTCCCAAAATACGGACCACGAGTGTTTTTAGCATTCGAAAATAAAAACTTTAAGAATAATAATCGTTCTAAACTAAATGTTGGAATTTTATTACAAATGCAATGCCACAAATGAAAGGTTTTGAGAAATTCTTCAATTCTTGAGAATATCATAACTGTTTAGATCACCGATAAGGGTTAAAGGTGCCATAATTGAAAAATCTTTTGAAAATTCGACGAAGAGTTTCTAACGAAAAACTCCACTCATTTATTAAATTTTAATATTTCTTAGCTAACTTTCTGACATAAATTTAGTTCCTTTAACTATTTTTTTATTTGTTCCGTTTAAAGTTAACTTGAAAAAATTTCACTGTATAGTATTGATTGAACGATATGAACTAATAACAACTATATTAAGGAATAAAAATTTATTATTCTTTTTCTTACGACCATAAAGCTTTGTTTTTATTCAAATAGACAAAAGAACCTTTTTTCTTTCAATTTCTGACCCCTTCGTCTTGGAAGGATTAAATTTATTTTTCTCTAAGTTTAATAAAATTATACTATTAATGTGCTTAAATAAATAAATTTTGAATTTAAAAAAAAAAGAAATAACTTTTATGCGTAATTACATCATCGTATTTCTTAAAGGGTCAAGACCGAAAAGAATATTGAATCCTAACGCGCTTTACGACCGTTATAAAAGTCGAGTATAATGCAAAAAAGACAATTTATATTTGATTTGATTTTATAAACGTTAATGTCAAGAGGCTAAAAAGTGAATCAAAGCAAAAATGCCGTATGAAAGTATTATTATATCTTCAAGATCAACAATATTTCGAAAAAATTGAATATACCACCTTGATAAAGATCCCCAGTAAATGATGCTCAATAAAACCAATAGCCAAAGCGTGTAAGAAAATAAATTCACTACCTCAACTCAAACTTTACACGACATATCATTTTGTACTATCCGGAATGATTTTGTAATTTTTATAACTTTGATCGCCGATGGCGTGAATTTAGTAACATAACATACAGGTCAGTAGGAGACGGACTAAACACGCAAAGGTTTTATAACATCCCCTGAATTTCCTAATTTCAGAAACTTCTTCCTGAAACAAAGGAATTTATTGAAATATTTTGTGCGAAACCACTCACAGCTGATATTGTAAAAGAGAAGAGTAATTAAACTTTAAGTGGGGGTGGCGTGAGAGCCACAGTTAAATAAATCAGTGATACTGACCATAGCCACGCATAAAAGAGACCTAATAGCGTTAGTGCGATAATCAAATGATATGCAAATTAATTCTCTTGGGCATTCAAATGGCGTGGCATCTACAGGGCTATATGGTGGCTGTTTTTGGATAGTCGGAAGAGATTTTACAAGTTATATGTGCAGTATGCAGAGAATTTCTGATTAGTTTTCCGTTTCAAAGTTTAAACTTGAACTCCGACTTCCTAGCGTTAATTGTGTTCCTCACTATATTCAGAACTTTTGATGGTGATTGTAAATCAAGAAAAACTCAGAATAGTACTTATTCGGATTACACTCTTGAAGATGCCTTCCAAAATGGACAATATTAGTAAAGTGATAAATAAATTTTCTTCCTAATTATCTTTTCTATTAATTTTGCAAATTTTGTGTTTGGATTAATCCTTTAGAGGTGACTAAAAATGTATTTTTTTCCATTTATTACAATTAGGGGAAAGTGGGGAACTTTTGAATTGGGGAATCTTTAAAATTGGCCTTTTTTCACTTATTTTTAAGTGGAACTGAGCTTTATCTTAATAAAATTTAGCTTTGTTGTTGGTCTGTAGAGCTAAATTTTATCACGGTAAGGTTCAGTTCAATTGAAAAATAAGAGAAAAGAGTCTAGGGGGAGGCTTTGATCGTTCGCACATACGCTACCTTCAGACACTTCATATTTCTCCCATATTCCTTTATGAATCTCACATATGGCTATATATTGTAATAGCTAACCTTAAATCCCATCTTTCCTGAAAAAATTGAGAGTCTAATCCTTTTTTCCTAGTTTCAGGAAACAAAAAATAAAAACAGGTCCAAAACTGTAATTTTGCTGTGCAATATTTCATACGATTGTGCAGAATTAATATCACTTTTCTGAAAAACTACTATCACAAAGGGTAGAAGGGTTATTAGGAATCAGATTTATGTAAAAATCTTTTAGGCTGAACAGGCACTTTTTGTGGGTGGAACAAAATTCACAAACTTGACTCAGATTCATCGATCGCACATAGAAGACTGCTTCTTTCAGATATTTTCCAGGAAACTTCATTTTAGATACGATCCCTCATATTCACATCTATTGTAATCTACCGATTTGATCCACCACTAAAAAGGAAAACTTAAAAATCGTAAAGTTGATAAACAAGAAGTAATTTGACTCAAATAGGCTGCAGTTGAGTAATTATTAAGCAATTTTGCATTTCTTTGATATAAAAATATTTTTCAAGCTTGCACAAACTGAATGTGCAATGAAAGAATCACATCTGCAATAAGCTCATACAGTTTACAACTGGTTTTTTGACAATCTTTGACATAACCTCACTATTGTGTTGTTTTGCATGACAAAGAAAAGAAATTGTCCGTGAGAAGCTGTTTTGTGAAAATTTTAGCTTGTTCACCTGCTGAAGCTCAATATCTGTGCTAAATCCCGATTCCTGCAGCTGCAGGAACAGAGAAATCGCATCATTGGATGCGCATTCAAACGTTTTTGTGCATATCCGGCTCCGTGGAGGAATGGGGGAATCTTGTGTGGTCTTCTCGCTTGCAGAGTTTTAGTCAATTTTTAGCTTTAAAAACTTATTGATTCGTGTAAATTTGGTGATATTTGGACTTTTTAAGAAAGTATTCATCAGATTTAACCGTTTCCGGAGTGAAATTCTCGTAGAACCAATCAAAAAAATGGTTTTTAATGTCAATAAAACATCTCTCAGAAAAGTTCCAAAAAAGTGATATTAAAATGTTTTATTCTATATAAAAATGGTTTAATCAAGTAGATTAGAGTTCCCTTTAAACAATGATGTGCAACTTTTAGTGTCCGGTGCAAAATTTACGGTGAAAATGGGGTGTTCAATGATGGCGTGAATCGTGTGCGATAGTAGAAACTTGATTCATCTATCGGATAAATCGCCATTAAATATTCATTTTCCTCTGGAGGAAAATCTAAGGATTTCCTGGAATTTTGTTTGGTGGGATTATAAACCTTATAAGTAAGACATTTTTTTGGCATAGTTGGAGAATCCATACAGTTTGCATGGTAGTCAGAAAAAATCACTGAACTTGAACATCATTTTTGTATGCGAAAGTTCAAAGCCTCCCCCTATTATCAATAATGCCCCAATTCAAAGGAACCTCACTTCCCCCCAACATTAAAGTGTTTTTCAAAAATATTTTTTAAATTTCAATAAACTCCTTTCAGTAAAATTTAAATTACTGAATTTCTTGTAAAAATTATTTTCTGATTTTTAGCAGTCACGGCAGTTTACGAATCTGGTTTTGAATTTTCATTTAGGGCTTTAAGCCAATAAAATCTAACGATTTTTTCTCTAAAATATGTCAGCTTAGGAATTAATTGCACTCTTGCAAAGAATATTCTAGATTCAGAAAATTTTGTACTTTGTAACAAGAATCAGATTTTTATAGGGGAAAATGGGGCACCACCGGACACAGGATAGCACCCAACATTATCATAGTCCAAGTAGGGGAAAGCCCGCTACCTTCGGGGGATTCAAGCATCGGATAACTCATTTTTTCTATGTTTTCAATGAATTTAAGGGGTTACATGGATCTCCCAAATCAAAAATAGGCTTTTTTCTGATAATGATTTATTCCAACATTTTTTAACTTTTGGGATATGAAAGAGTAGCTTTAGAAGATAATTAAGAAAAAAAATTTGAAAAATTTTGAAAATTCGACCGTTGGTAACTGATTTTCGGAACCATTCCTCAAAAAAACAGACCATGTGGTAGGCAGGATTTCTCCCAGTAGGTTCATCTGAAATCTAAAAACCTAATATATTCTGTTAGAGGATTAGTTGGACTCCTGGATAAATGAATGATTTTTGAAAAATACAAAATTTGGATTTTTGGCAAAAGTTTTTTTTTTAAAAAAGTATCAATTTTATTCTATTTTTTAACACATTTTGTATTGTAATTTTATTGTAAAAATGGTTCTGATTAAAGGAAGTGCAAATCCTTCATTCAAACACTAGACATGATACTTCTCAAAACAAGTATGCAAAATTTCAGAAAGATTGGTACAGTAGACTCTGAGTAATCTTGACTACCGCATTGTAAAACGGTGCTTTGTGAAAAACGCGTTTAAAGTTTTACAACAATACGCGCACGCGGGCGGAATGATAACTAAAACTGCTCTACCTCCGAGAGTTTTACTCCGATTGACTTGAAATTTTCAGAAAATATTTTTCAAATGTTATACTATAAAATTAAAAAAAAAATATTTTTTTTTGACCTGAGAGACCCATGTAACCCCTTAACTCATGGCTCTTTTCTGGAAATTTGAGGCATTGGATTATCTATTACAATATAGTAATACAATGGGTGAAATTCATAAAAAAAACATATTGAAAAAAAAATGATTTTTTCGAAGTTTGAGTCGTTCGAACGTATCGTGATTTCCTCTAAGAAATAAAAATCAGTGTTACCTTATGTTCACGTATCCCAGTTTCCTCTATATTCTAAACATTCTTAAAAATGTCTTTTTTTGTTCAGAGTATCTATTCTATTTATATGATACTTTGGGAATCCTAGAGCCTTATATGATACGAAAGAGGTTAGTCTGTCTAAGCATTTAGTCCTTTTAAAAACAATTTAATTTATTGAATTGAAATATTATAAAAATATTTTTTTTTTGAGGATTTGAGGGTCACATATGGTTTGTCCTTAAAGGGTTAATCACTTAAGTAAGACCTTTACCTTCACAAATCTCTATGGTTAATGATTTTGCTAAAAGCGAGAAAAACATCTTATACAACAAATTGCTATTTTGTCCCAGTTGAAGACGCTTTTTTTAATTGTCCATTGAACCCTGTGCAAGGTTAATCGATCTTATCTTCTATTGTATACAATAATTGCCACTACAATATTGGCCATTTCCACTCAGTTCCCAACTCAATGTGCGACTTGAAGATGATTATTTATTCGCCATGGGAGACTTGAGAGAGATTTAACAAAACAAAGAATTGCGCCAGGCTTTAGTGTTGAGCGTGTGTGAAAAAGTTGATGGCAGAAACCTACTTTGAAGATCATTTGGATGAACGACATAGTTTTGACTTAATCAAGGTTTGATGATATTTCGCATCTTGGTGCTTTATGGCGCATCAAATGGTTGAATTACTTAACACTTGGTGAATTTGAAAATTATGCTTTGGAGATGCAAATTGCGTCACTTGGAGCATCAAACTTGGGGGGCCATCACTTTGAAAATTCGTTGGTGTACACAAGGGGCTCTTCTGAATCACATATTCACGGCTAGTTGGTGGATTTGCCCGTGTTGTTGGCAGAGAAAGTGGTCAAGAATTGATAATTTATGCATTATGGTATAAAAGTTTTTCTTTTCTTCACTTCAAATATCACTTTTTTCTTCTTTCTTGTCTCACAGAAAACTCAAAGGAGGAAGTTGTGCCTGGAGAATATGGTTTTCTTCCGCTTTTTCACGCACTTCTGTATGCAATTATTCTAAATGAGAAAACACCAGGTGAGTGCACTGTAGAAATTCCTGTAATTTCACGCGTCTCTTTTCGCGGGTGTTAACCATGAGAAACACGACAAAAATACGTACGATCAGGTGGAATGGAAAGCACCGACTGACTGTCGAATTTCTTGCATACATCCATCGACTTCCAACAAAAGCCCCTCTGTTACAAATTTAAAAGGTGGGAGGTGTATAAATTATTAATTTCATTAATAAGTTGACTTATTGCTATTTGGGACACTTTGTAACTCTACCTTTTGCAGCATTTACTATACAGAAATTCTTTCTCACCACATCTGACTACAATCACAATGTAGGGCAGTGCAATCCAAAATAAACACTCTTTTTCACCTGGAAACCATTCACTAATTTGAGCAAGAGCCAAACAGTTTCAGGGTCTTTTGACGGAATGCGCAGAATTACCCAGAAGATCAAGAATTTATATGATTTTACGCAATGGACCTTTGAAACTTGTGCAATATGTTCAAGAGCATATTGTGCATTTATTTTTCAGAAGTAGCATAATCGCTAGATTTGACTCAATCAATAGATTAAGTCTCGATAACATGATTGATTAAAATCTTATGAGGCTTACAGACCGGTTATTGACCGATCAAGTGGACATAAGTTAAACTAAGCGTGATCATTATGACCAAATAATATGATACTCTCAAATTTTTCATAGAGAAGGGTCTTACAAATATTACTTTTTATAATATTGCATAAAATTTTTTTAAAAAAATATGCAAATTAAGATGATTTACATTTCGAGATAATGTTTAAGTTAAATCTTTTTGACCTCTTTCCTCTTAATCCAAAATTTTACCGGCAATAATGTTTTGTCGGTATGTTCAGACGAGAATTTTACAAAGTTTTAATTAATTACATCACCTCATGGAATGAAGAAAGACACAGAGACTTAGATGTGTCTCCGAAAAGCGTGTCAGTACATTAATTTCTTCAAATTTTATGACCTAAAGTCGAAAATATTGTTTTATTTTGTAAATTCGTTTTGAAAGAAATTTTGTATGTGAATCAATAGAATCTCTACACTGAGAAAAAAACGGGGGTGCGATTAACTTTTTTTCATCATAACTGTAACACTTTTTAGGTTTAAAAATATATCAACATTTTTTAATGTTAATTTTACATCTTTTTAAGGGTAAAATTAACATGAAAAAGGGTAACTTTAACCCCTAATACACCTAAAAGTGTAATATTTACACCGATTTCGGATCAATACTGCAGGGTAAAATAAACATTTCCGGAATGTTATTTTTTCTGTTTCGGATTTCTCTCAGTGTGTGTTCAATATTTTATGCGCTCTCGTAGAAACGAAATAGAGGAAACTGGGGCTAGAAAAAAAGGAAGTGAAGTTTTCTTTAACAAATTTTTGAAAATTAAATCTGAATTAAATTGCTAAATGAATGTTACAATGAATAAAAGCTTATTTTAAAAATTCCTTTTGAGATAAACAAAAATAATCTTTGGGGATGTTTGTCAGGTTCGTACACGCTATGGATTCTAACATTTCAGTTTTTTCCCATTTTTCTTTAATGAATCTGACCTAGTGGCAATGTATTTTAATAAGCCAGTATTAAGTCACACATTTTCTAAAAAAAAAAACTAAGTTCAGATTAAAGTAATATGGGGAAAATATGAAGTGTTCGAAGATAGAATGTGTGCAAGGTCTGAAAGCCTTTCCCTACTCTGAACTTAATTCATAACTGATTTAGCCTCCGTTTCTCTATTGCTTTATTTTTAATTAAAGGTATTTAAGTATTACGATTTTTTATTTCTAAAACTAGCGCTTATTATTTTATATTATTGCTCCAGCTCAAAATGATATCTAGATAAGTTTATATACGATTTTCATTAATTAAAAAAAAGAAAGCGTTTATATACGAATTTAACTTCATTATTTATGTTTACTTACCTCATTTTATGCAATGAAATAGTTATAGCATCTTGCATCGTTTTTGCCAAGAAGCATTCACTTAAATCCCTTAAATCTATTTGTTCTTTAAAAAAAATTCCAAAATTTAAATCGAATAAATAGGGGAAAGGCTCATAATTTTGTCCAGTTTCTTATTTTGGACAATTTGAGGATAAAATTGGACACTAAAAATAAATTGATTAAAATTATGGATTTTTATTCCAATATTTGATGAATAATGAATTCTATCTAAATATTTGTTCTTTTTGGAAGATTTTAACACTAAATACGTTAAATTTCGAATATGATTTGAGTTAAAATTGTTTTGTTGAAAATTCAGTGTGAGCAATTGCTTACGAGAAATATGACAGAACTTCGTGTTTACTTCAGTTCTTATTTAGCTGTGGTGAAGTACTAACAATGTTTCTTCGCTTTTTTTTGAGTGATATTATTGAATATTGTGTTGATTCACGTTAGTAGTGATTGTCTTGATTTGCCTTGTGAATTAGATTTTTCGTGTGAAAAATGGGAATTTTTTTAAGACATTCACCAGTGAGGTGATACTCCTTATTTTGGACAGGTGTTTGTCTCACAAAATTCACAAAATTTCGTAAAGTTAGCTTTTGTGATGACTAGGTTGGACAAATGCCTGAAGAAACAAAGGAGCATCATCTCTACGAAAGAGACGTAGCGAGAAATACCTTGAAAGGCTCCCGGAAAGGCCAGGGAATGAGCGATCCTCACGTACTTGGAGTACCTAAGTCAACTCACTTTAATGAATGATATGGAAAATTTCCGAGCTTCTTGTGACATTTTACGTTTCCCTTACATGAACAGAAAGAGGACTTGGTAAGACTGGTTTATGAAATGAAGAACAATGGGCATCCTGTTGAGTCGGATTAGCTGTCCGAATTTACAGCCAAGTTGTCCAAATTAATAAACAAGTTGTCCAAAATAAGAGTCAAATTCACCTCTACATATCAATTCATTTTTAAACGTATTAAAACTAATTCTAGTAAAAATAAGACTATAAATAGTTTGCCAAGTTTCTAAACAACCCTTCTGAAAAGAGAGTAATAAAAAAGTCAATTAGTATTGAAAACATCGCACTTCAAACTTGGAACTTCGATGCTTATAAGCAGACTGGTCAAAAGTATGAGCCCTTACCCTAAGTATTGTTTATTTGAATTTTGGAAAAATATTAAAATCGTAGTTGCAAATAACATGTTTTGATGGTTTATTTGGTTGCACTTAATAAAAATCGGTTTCAAATGGTTTCAAAGATTGCGAAAATCAGATGATCTCATCTTAGAGGTTGATCCCTTTTCTGGACGTCTTCCGAAATTAATATAATCCCTTCGATAATAAGGAAATAAATCTTTTAATTTTAAATCGGCTTTAAAATTCTCATTCACATTATGTGGTTAAAGATCTTTAATGTTAAAATATCATATTTCTTTAGTTGAGAAATTCAAGCTAATTTATCACAAGTCTAACAATAACGGAGACGAAATAGAAATATAGAACTTTTAGATTTTTTTTAATGGTTAAGCTGGTTGGGCAAATCTTTTAAATAACTAAAAATTAGAAGTTTCGAAGAAATACATCTTTAATTTTAGTTGTTAATCTGAAATATTTTATTCTAAAATAAATCCATATTTTGAATTTCAAAAGCTTAAACTTAAATAGCTCATATAACCATTTATTTCTTAACTAATTTAGGCAAAAATTGGTTTAAATTAAATTGATAAGTTTTGGCATTTACAACTCTATTGCGTCATTCCCGAACGACATTGTAACGGTAAAAAATCGGTATTTGATTTTATTTACTTCTTATAATTTATTTTTTATTTTTTGAAACTTTATATATATATGGCTATATGGGATACATAGGGGAGACCGGGGAGGTTTGGGACAGGAATAGTGTGGGACAAGGCGATTTTTTCAATTAATTTTTGAAATATATGGGATTTAGCCATTACTGTATCGTAGGCAATATTAAGATGTATCTTGACTAAAAGAATGGATATCCTCAGTTTTATTGTTTTAATTCTATGAACATTTTTTTAAAAATTGATAAAAATTGTATATTTTGACGTCTCAGTTTTCCTCTTTGTATTTTATATCAGCGATATATAATCAAAACTTTTTTGTCTTATTAGGTAGCAGTGTAATCTGGGAACATATTTTCATAAAAGTTTCAGAGATTATACGCTCTTGTTTTTTACAAAAAGGTTTTAAATACCAAAACTACCCGCGAGGATGTTTGGGACACCTAAAAGGGAATGAATGGGACGTTGATTTTCGACAAAATTGTAGGTGGTATGCAATTTTTTATTGTTAAAATGGAAAGTAATGCCCAGTTTCTACTGGAAATCTCCCTCTTGTGCAAAGTTTACCAGTGGAGCAGATTTCTCTAACTACAGGGACAATTAAACCATCAATGCCTTGGGAATCAATAATTCCTTTTCAGAGGATATTCGATCTTTGACCAATCTAGTTAAAAACTATTTTTTTCGAAAATTTCTCGAACAAGTTATCCAGAAAAGTCAAGGCGAGAGCTAATTCAGAGAAATAATGAGAAAACAGGTACAATGCAGTTGTCGTAAAATCAAACAGGAATCCATCAATGAGTTCAAAACTAAGAGTTGCAAGAAAATCTACTCGCCTGAGGAATTTGATAATCATGATTGCAATATTTAGAATAAAAAAAGAAAAGAAAGGTAGATCGAAAATAAGAAGAAAATACTTTAAATAATTGATTGACAATAAATGACTCTACTGTACAAATAAAATTGATATTAATTTCTAAGTGTAAATAAAAGATGAAACATTTTTATTTCTATCAGAAATATTTTTAATCTGGTATTTAAAATTAATTAACGTGTTCCAGTAATACAAATTATGCGAGAAAAAACGCGTCCCAAACATCCCCTTTTGTGTCCCATACTGCCCCAAATCGGGGAGGTTTGGGACAAAGCGTCAAGTAAAATGTTTTATCTTCTCCAAGAAAATTCAGTTGTTTTCCAAGTTCTATCGAGTACTTTTTATAAAGTCAATACCCATAAGTATCCTATAGACCGCATTAAAATGTAATACACTATCGTGGTTTTTTGGAATAGTATCTCAAAGTCAAAACATGAAAAAGTGTCCCAAACCTCCCCGGTCTCCCCTACAATTATTACATTGAATAAAACATTTAATTACTGAATAACATTTAAGAAACACTTTTTATAAAAATAAATAAATAAATAAATAATAAATTAAATAAGTCATAAAGTTATGATCCGTGTGTCTAAAGTTATGATTTTAATAACCAAAACGGAATAATATATTGATAATTCTGGTTTTCTTCTGAATAAACTTGGTTAATTTTCAGTGTTCAATTTATTTTTATTCGAGATATATATAATACTCTTTGCAAAATGCATAAAAAGGTACCCAAAAACCTCTTTTCTGTCATTTTAGAGGATTTTATAGTCCAATAAATATTAAAAATACAGCAATCGTTCACTTTCGTTTTCGACCTGTGGAAGAATAAACAACTGAGAAAACTGAGCAATAAACGTGATGCATTTTTAATTGGCTGTTAACTCTTCACATTTTGCTGATGAAACTGAAACATAATAACACTGAATTCCACTTAATCCATATTGAACAATTGAACTTGATACTGAATTTTCCACATATATTTTCCCCTACTTTCATTTTCAACATCTCCTTTACACAATTCATTTGAATTAGAAGGTTTTAAAATCCTCCACGTCCCTTCGTATTCGATCCATTAGTATGTATGCCTCATGTACGAGTTGTGGCTCATGTTAGGTCAATGATTTCCTTCAGCGATGATAATAACCTTTGGTGATTCAATACTCAATATGCAGACTGAAGGTCAGATGTCATTCTGGATTTAAAATATCGTGGGCGTCCATCAATGATTGTTATGTGATCACTCATTGTTGCTCAGTTAAATCTTTTTCTCGGTCTTCTCGGTCTGATGACTCCAAAAACGAATGTCAATTGTCCGAATTTCCCACATGGAATTAACTAAAATTAGGCTCATTTACAAAATGAGGTGAGAAATTAAAAAAAGAGAACCGTATTGAAATGACTAATTAATTGAAATTCATCATGAAAATGGTTTCCTAATAAAGTAATAGTCGGTCTCATAGTGCGATCTCGTTTAATTAATTTAATATTGCAGCAAATCTTTGCAATAATTAATACAGAAAAATATTTAGTCATATCCAAAATTCCGCTTAGAAATATCGCAATTTTTTTTTACTTTACACACGCAAGTTGCGATGGAATATGAATTGTTGGCTTAATCTTAAAATACTTTCTTAATCGCATTCTACTTGACACTTTAAATACAGGAGTAACGTAATAGGATTAAATTTCCGAAAAAAAAACTGAGATTATTGGGTGCTAATTAAAGTGTCAAATGAATTGCATAAAATTTATTAATTGGAAACAAAATTATTTATTTTCTATTTGTTTGTTCTATTTGTTTTATTTTGATATCGGTATTTGGAGCAATCAAACTTGGCTTATAGGCATATACAAATTGATAAATTTACGTCAAAATTAAGCATTACGAAGTGAACTGTATGCATATATGTGTAGGCGCTGTAACAAGCATCTCCATTTTCCTTATAAATTGTACAGCTTTTCCTCAAATAATATCCTTAAGTATTCTTCAATTCTGTGAAAAGTTTATTTTCATGTTTTCTTTACAAGTGCTCCTTAAAACGAAAGCTAAAGCTGCTGAATATCATAGCCTTATCAAAATAATTTTAACTAAAGATTTAGAGTTTAATGACTTTATTAAAACTTTATTACTCTGAGCTTTTTATTCAAAGTTTTTGAATAACGATATCTTTTAGGACCTTGCGATCTTCAGAGATTCATAGGAAGTTTAGAGGTTCATAGGATTTCTTCCCGGTTCATCAGAAAAGTTTCCCTATATACAATTCTTTTTTATGAATTTGAAGGATATTCAAGGATTTATGCGGAAAATTTAGAAAGTTTAGAAAATTTAGATGTATTTTGTTCTAGGGAAATCCTCCTTAATTCCTCCTTAAGAAATTATTCTTTTAAACCATTATTAAATTAATGTTATATATTATTACACTGAGAAAAAAAAGAGGGTGCGATTAACATTTTTTCCTCATAACATTAACACTTTTTAGGTGTAAAAATATATCAACATTTTTTAATGTTAATTTTACACATTTTTAAGGGTAAAATGGGTAAAATTAACATGAAAAAAAGATAACTTTAACCCCTAATACACCTAAAAAGGGTATTATTTACACCGATTTCGGATCAATACTGCAGGGTAAAATTAACATTTCCGGAATGTTATTTTAACTTTTTCGGATTTCTCTCAGTGTAATATTCTGGAGGATTAGTCAGAGTTCATTTGAGCCTAGCTCTTGGTAATAGCTCAGATAGGGTTGTTATAGGGTAAGGGCAGAATCACATTGACAGTAAAATGCTCACCGTATTTCGTCAATTTACGCATTTTCTTTGCAATTCTTACGCAAATTTTCGATTACCATATTACCTTATCTCATACTCGGTGGCACTAGGTGAAAATATTATAAAAAAATTGAAGAAATAAAACGAAAACTCGATAAAAGGTGAGCAAAAAAAGCTGTACGAGAAATTAATCGTATAGTTTTTCTTTGCTCGCCGTTTATCGAATTTTCGTTTTATTTCTTCAATTTTCTTATAATATTTTCACCTAGTGCCACCGAGTATGAGATAAGGTAATACGGTAATCGAGTATTTGAATAAGAATTGCAATGAAAATGCGTAAATTAACGATATACGGTGAAGATACGACGAGCTTTTTATTGTCAATGCGATTCTGCCCTAAATTTACTGGTTGAGCTTGTAAAGTCCCCAATAGTTCATCAGGGCCCAAATAAACTTAGGGCCTCGACAGATCTGAGGGTTAGCCGAAAGACGGCTTAGCGTAATTATATTCGAAATAATGGTCCAAGTACATTTACATTATTTTCCATGAAAAATTAAATCGTCTATCTCCCGGCTTAAGTCGTAAGTCTGTCAAGGACATTGGGCTGATCTTCGAAGTAATTTAGTAATTTAGGCAGTAATGGATTAGGTAAAGGAAATTTATGCAATGGCTCTTCAATCGATGATCTTAATTAAGTCCTCAATAGGGTGGAGTCATCACTTATGGACAGCATACAAAAATTTAAAATTCTTACCCGAAACATATTTCGAAAAATCATAAAATTTGGTAATCACATAAACCAAAAAAATTATTATTTTTCAAAACCTGTTTTAGGTGAAATTTAAGATTTTTGTAAGCTGTCCATAAGTGATGACTCCACTCAATATGATAGTTTTTGGGATAAATTTTACAGGAGTTTACTTGGGGCCCTTGGGCCCTTATAATGAGATTGAATCAGTCAAGTAAATGGTTTAATGAAATTCGATCAAAACAATTATAAATGGTTTTACTAGTGCGCTAATACGCTTCTTCCTAAAAAAAAAAGGTAATCTTCCTGGAAGTAGCGATGATAAATTTCCAAATTATATTTTCAAAATATTTTAAGTATTATCTTTGAAAGTAGTGGCGTCTATCCAACAAGTCTCAAGGTTATTGTGTCATTTGTGACAGCATTTAGTTATCAAATGTCATTAAGTAACACTCATATAAGTTTAAGTTCATAATATATCTTTTTTTAATAAAAACACCACTATACGGATACACTGAAAACTATTTTTGATTATAATTTATAAAACATGCAAATAAGTTCGTTAATTTGAATATTGAATGTCTGTGAAGCAATTTCAGATAAACATATGCTTTGTATGCATGACACGTTCTTTTTTACAACTTCCGAGCTGAGAAGCATATGCTTGATACAAACACTTTTGGACCACCGCATTTTCCACACAAACCACTTACTCATCGACTTTTATGAATCAGCTTTGAATGGGAATAAGAATGGGTGGAAAGGAGAAGGTTATAAGCTGTTGAAAATATGTAGTTGATCGCTTCATCTTGCCGACTCGGTTCTTCAGAGTCTGCGTAGGGTAAATAGAGTCTGTACACTCTATTCATTCAATCAAGCGACTCGTCGAGAGTGCAAGGAATTCATTTCGGAAGAAGATTTTTGTGTTAAGAAAACAGGAAATTTAATTGAAATATTCCCATTTTTCTCCCTTCAAGCAATAAAAATTTTGCAGCAGAAACTGCAGAATATCAATAGTGAGTGGTGATGGTGAAAAATTCTGCAAGTTCAAAGGCGGAAAAGTGATAATTGAACGTTATGAAATGACCAGCACCAAGTGATTGGAATGAGGAGGAGAATTTTCAAGTGAATCTTCTGTGATAAAGCAAAAGTGTGTGAATTTATTTTTAAAATCAACATCCAATAGGAATCTCCAAGCTCAATAATCCTGGATACGTGAATAACTCAGCGTAAGTTGAAATTCTATCCAAATGACAATTGACCGGTTGTTCTCCTAGTTATTCCCGGACAAATGTGTTGAATGCGCAAAAGAATTCCCTTCTGCGTCAATTGTAATTATAAGTCGTTCTCAGTAAAGTGCACTCGCAGATACACATGTTTCTTTTCATTTTTATCACATGAAATATGACTCTTAAAAGCCGCGGGAATTGGACGAGTAATAGATATGGGAATCGCTTTTCTTTTCATTTCTATAAAAAACAAAACCAACTCTCAATTGAAATGATCTTTGACTTCCCACATCCAAAATAATCAGACAAATGTTGTCCATGAATTAGAAATAGTGGACGAATGCTGCCGGGAAAATATCAACAGTGTTTAAGCGATAAAACATTTGCCTTCATAGAAAAAATAGAGAAATGTGCCGGGATTTTTTCCTATTCAAGGGGCAATTCATTACCAAAAGATAGGGAGTCCTTAAAGATCCGGATAAGTTTTGGAACAAAAAATAGTATTCATTTAGAGAACGAAATTGTATAGAGCGTTTTTATGTCGACCGAGAACTACTTTTTTATTTAAAAAAATCATAGGGGTTTAAAAAATTAAAAAACAAATGTTCTAGGGTGGATGGAACACCTATTGCCACTTTAAGAACTTGTGTCAGACCAGGGTATCAGACCTATTGCATTCTTCTTTGTATCATTTGGGTTATTAAATATTACAATCGCTTTTTATAGGAATAGGTATATGTATATACAGAAAAAACCTCATATTGGTTACGTTTTATTAGATACTTTGAGATAGAATGTTCATATTTTGGGAATTTTTTGAAAAGAAAAAAAAAAATCTATTATGAGAGTGCGGGAACCCTGTCAAACACACGTCTTAACGGTCACTGATTTTAAATTTTGTACATTAATTCATTACAAAGTGTATTGATTTAGATATAGTAACTATCCAAGAACACAAATTGGCAACTAGAATTCAAATCAGGAAAGAGTCGAATTTTCCGTCCGCCATTTTGAGCAATCATTTTGCATTACTTTCCGCGAAGCGAGAAAAGAATAACAAAATTTATTTTCATCTTTGTTGGACTATTTTTCCCAAGTAATTGAAGAATTAAAGTTACTAAAAATCCATTCCCGACAGCAATTCGGATAAAAATTGCCCAGGAATAAATGATCTAAAATCACTTAGTTTGCGTATAATGTATAATACCATGGTAAGGAATGGGTTAAGTAAATTTCAACATTTTGAGAAAAGTGTTAATAGGGGTTCCGTGTCCAAAAGGAATGTTGCTTCGACCCCAAAACAAAATCGTTATAGAAATTGTGAAAGTTTTTACGATATCGTAAAATTGGTGGCACCCAAAATCCTGAACATACATTTTCGGGATACATTTCCAAAAGTCGAAATCCTGGAAACCAAAATTTCGAAAGGTAAAAATCCTGAAAGACTTGAAATCGCATGGTTTATCCAACAAAAACAGAAAATTTCGCAATTCCGTTCTCAAAAACAGAACGCAGAAAGAACTATGGCACTCTTTCCAATTAGGGATTTTGGCCTTTTTGCGATTTTAGCGTTAGGGTTTTGGCTTTCGAGATTTTGGCTCTCTATATTTTGACCCGGAACCCTTCACTAATACCACTAAAATCACGAAAATCATTAACTTTTTGAAGTTCATGCTAGCAAAACGAAACTTTCCGTTTTTTTTTGTGACGCAAATCGAACACTGAGAGAGATAGTGACTTTGGATTTTTAGGAAAAATTCTGCAATAACCGATATTTTTATTTCCTAAAAGGTTTTTTTTTTGTTAATTTCGAAAGCCTTTGCAATGAATTTTTCAATTTTTAAAATACTTTTTGGGAAGCAAATATATTTGTTTTTAATTTTAATTGGGAAAATTCGGTCACTTTGGGTTGTAAACGATAAAAAGACATGGATTGACCTTACTGCTTTTCACTCCTTAAGGAAAGGAAGGCGTGAAAAGCAGTAAGGTCAATCCGTGTCTTTTTATCGTTTTTAATTTTAAATCAATGACCTTCCAAATGTGGATTTTCAAGGTTAATATTTAAATTGTATGGGGTTCCAGGTTTGAATCCTGGACTAGTTGTTGATTTAAAAAATTGATTTAATGACATCAAAAAAGATTTTGATAAAATTTTACGAATATTAAAATAATTTTTAAGGTAAAATATCATATTTTCAAGTTAAATTAGTCAGTATAAAGAATTATTTAGCTTATTTCGAAATTTATTTCAACGATTTTTTTCATTTTCGGATATATTTCTCGTGTAGTTCGGATAAAAATTCGTCCATATTTAATTGATTTTTTGTTACGTTCAGAATAACATCACTCTAAAAGGTTTATTTCTCAACCGATTTGATCAAAATTGAATTTGTTTGAAAGGTATTCAATTTCCAACACGATTGCATCGATCACAAGAAGTATAAATGGGTGTAAAGTATCAGTAGTTGATTTACTTTTCTTGAATACTTCTTTTATTTATTTTTTAAACCTCACCCGTAGAATTTATTTAGTTGGAATTCCAATGAAATCAATTTATTTAACGTGCATGTACTATAAATATTTAGTTAGAAGCCTCCGGATGGTGGACATTTGAAACGGAACAGCAAAATTTATGAAGTGGAAATAACACAGAGTCTCGAGAAAAGTAAAACTTGTCTGGAGATGGCCGATTAGCACAATATTCTTGTTTTGTGGCTTATGTAATTAATTGAATTGAATTCACACACTTGAAGTGATATATGGAATCTGTTTTGTCAATATGGTCCCCTCATAAGAAAGTCCCATCTTGATTTTTTTTCTCTCTCGATATTTCCTGTTGAGTTGTTCCACAAAAGGAAAAGTACAAAAAACACTGCAAGATGGGTTATTTCTTTAGAAATAATACCGCAAAAGTGGCAATTACTTTAATTTATGCATCGATTGCTATTAGTGTCGTTGGAGAAAATTGATGATCGCTCAATGTTCTGTACCTTTTATAGCTGGGAACATCACAGTGTTGATAGAAGATCTTTGCGTGAATATAATAGCGAAAAAATGATTAAAGTATTACATACTTCCTCTTCTATCATTTTTATCGCACATATTTTTTCAATTCAATCGTACACCATTTTTGGGTCACGTAGTCCAGAGAGTAAGGAATATCTTATGCTTTTGAGATTATGTGTAAGTTCAAAATTAACGCGTTATACATATATATTTTTATATTCATCTTCACTGCTAGCTTCATTATATCTCATGAGCTATATATGCGATGTTGAATGTTATGATTATCACAGAGCAGTGCTCTGAGCTCTGCTTTTAGTCTAGAATTTTCCGCACATTCACTCAAAACAGTGCTCGTCCGTCTGAGGGAGCACGTCAATTTCATTACCACATGCCTTTGCCTCTGATGGAAGTAAATTGCTACGTACATCTATGAAATGGAAATGCATTAAATTACAATGGAAAGACGTTAACATAACAAAACGATATATAGCAAAAAATATACCTCGTAGTTCCAGTGAAATACTTGAGAGGAAATCGCAGAGATAAGACAATAAGATGCGAAATACTATGTGCATGTTCTGAACTGACACAAGATCATACAAATCAGTCCTTGATCATCAAAATGTTATTCAATCCCATTGAAAGTGAATCTTTGTTCTCTATCGTGGAAAATTCATGATGCTTCTCCGACGTCTTATGTAAAAATTATTTCATGGAAGCATTCTTATCTTGTTTTATTTCTTTTGGGTAAAAAAAAGCATCTTACTAATCGTGTGCTTCATAAAAATGAAATAATTTCTGGTATTTATCACGTTTATTTTGCAACATACATTTTATTTAAAATTTAAATATATTTTTAATATAAATTATGCGATTATGCAAAACATTCATTTATTCTAAATAATTTCGGTAGTGCTTTTATCAAAAAACTATCATAGATAATTGTGGGAAAATTCCCTGTGATTTTTGTAGAAAAATATTTATCATAAAAAGTTATTTTAATATCTTTTAACTCACAAAGCTTCCAGAGAGCTCGAGTACACTCATAACTTTTTTCTATTTTGTATTTTAAACTCTTTTTCATCTGAATTAAAGACATTATACTATTTTAAAGATTGGACTCATAAGTAGCAAAAAGCCTTTTATAGCTAAAATTTAATTGCTTCTATTTCTTGTATTTTCTTGTACTTAATTACTCAGTAAATTTATATATTGATTTTGAAAGAATTCCATATAACAAAAACATATTGAGGGTTTCAATTTCTTTGATATGCTAAAAAACTGTACAAGGAAAGGTCATCGTGCTTAAGAGAGTTTATAGAGGACTCAATACAATTTGACTTTAAATAAAGAATGTCAGTTTAAAAGCGGAATGACATCTCTATGGAATATTGATTTCTGGAAGGAGGGGTCATCAAAATACCCAAAAACCAATATCTCATACAGTTTGATCTCTAATCTGGTGAAAAATGATTTTGGATTATATGTCTATATTGCTCTTATTTTGAGTTCGTTCAATAAAATTCAAAAATGATTGGCTAAATTACTAATATTGGGGGAAGTGGGGCAACTTTGAAAGTGGGGCATCTTTGAAATTAGGATTTTTTACCTATTTTTAAATAAAAATTGAGCCTAATCGTGCTATAATTTAGGTGGACAAATACATTAAGAAGCTAAATTACATTATGATATGGCTCAGTTTCACTTAAAAATAGGAGAAAAATCCCAATTTCAAAGGTGCCCCACTTCCCCCTAAAGACAGAGACTTTTAGAAAAGTTCTTTGGAAATTTGAAAATTTTATTTAGAAATCCTAAACGAGTTTCAGACTTGTTGCAGGTTTAGCACAGTTCCTAGAGATCTGAAAATCTAATAAAAAACAATAATTTTTATTATTTTTTTAATACAATGTAATTATTTGTAAGTCGAAAATTTCACCAAAAATCTTGCCTATAATATTAATCCATATGGCTGCATCTAGGTCCTTTTAAAAATAACGAATTTCTTAAAAAAAAATTATACTCAAATGGAAGTAGGTAAAGCGATTTTCAGACTAGAGGCTTAGGGCCTCGATAGACCTGAGGATTAGCCGAGAGACGGCTTAGCGTAATTATATTCGAAATAATGATTAAACTACATTTCCATAATTTTACACTAAGTCGTCTCTCGGCTTAAGTCGTAAGTGTGTCTAGGCCATTAGTCCACTTCCCAAAGGTCACAAAATCTTAAATAGCGAGCAATTTTATTCCTTTTTGATAGCTTAATAGGTCATTTATCTTTAATAATCCAATCCTCGGGTAGATTTTTCCAAAAAATCGTGAATAATAAGAAATTAGAGCAGCTAAGCCATATGGTTAAGCCTTAGGTCTGCAGCTCGTATAAAGGAAACATTTATTTGGTCGTCTGAACTTCCAGAAAAGGAGTCACCGAAGATTGGAAAGCAATATCTCTTACCGTTTAGATTCTAGGTCGATAATAGGCAGTCGGAAAAACGGGCAAATATTGCGATTTTATTTTTCTAAAAACTTAAAAAAAAATCAAAATTTTGGAAAATTATGATTAGAAATCAAGAAATCTAGTATGGCAAAATTTACCATCCTTCATACATAAATTTTAATAGCCGGATAGTAAAAAGTCACCCAGCAAACGGGATATTAGGTCGGACAGTCAAGAATTGTAGAATACGTGCTCGTCATTAGAATTTACTGTCTCATGGATTTCATGGATAGTAAATTCTAATAGCTGTGCAGTAAATTCTACTACCTATTTAGATTTAATCTCAAATCTCTCCTAGATTCTAATATCCGGTTAGTAGGTTTTCCTAGCCGGATATTAACACTAAAAACCAAGACCGGTAAAATTAGCCGGTTTTAAACTTTTTAAAATTAACACATATTTAAACGGTGCAATGTCGCTATCAAACTTTATGAATTTCTTAAAATATGCATACAATATTTTTTTAAATGTTTGAATTATAAGTTTTTCCTCTTTTCCAAGAAATATTTGTTGAGTATCCTACTTACCGCGGTCTGTTATTTCGCCGAGCGCGTTAAGCTGTCTACACATTATCAAAAAATTCTGTAAAAAATGACATTAAAAAAAGTTCTTTAAAAAAATCGCCTCCAGACTAGTAAAATTTTTTTTAAAAAATCTAGATTTTTTACAGAAATTTGTATAGTGTGTAGGCGATTTTGTAAAAAAACGACCCATTTTTTTAAAAAATCAAGGTTTTTTCTTTAAAAAAATTCTTTTAAAAAAATGCCTCTACACACTGGGACAATTTTTTACAAAATAGTTTTTTAAAGAATTTTTTAAAAAATCACAGCAACTCGAGACATTTTTTCATGAAAATTTGTCATTTGAGTGGTGGAAAAAGTGTGAAAAGTATTTGTTGGAATTCCCTGGGATAGTTGTTAGTGAATGTTCGTGGAAAATTTTCCAAAATTGCGAAAGTGCAGTGTTTTTCTACAGAAGTTGTTCCCAGTGGAATCAAAGCCAGCTGTGGGGGAACATTTTCGCTGATTTTTCTTTTGAAGTTTCCAAAAGTTGTGATGTCTGTGTATTCTTGAAGATTGTTATGGTACAGTAACCTCGTGCACCAAATTAAAACATGAATGGAAAGAAGGAAATTGAAGAATTTTGGAACATGAACCTGGTAAATCAATCAAGACAATAGACCTATTCAGAGCCACTGAGGAGATCCTAGTACATACAAGAGTCATCCGTAGTTACCACAGCCCATCATGAAGCCCCAGAACCACCTCCCATCATTCCTCCTTTTCAACCACGATGGAAATGTTCCCATCCGGAAGCACAAGGATGAGATGGCTACAAACTTTTGCTTCCTCCATGGGGCTCCTGCTTGGACAGTAGTGGATAGAGGGAGAAGGCTTTAATGTACACCGGACAACCAATAAAAGATTTCGGATTGGAAACCAAGATATGAGAATTTATTTTTCATAAAATTTATCATAATTATCACTAGTGTCCGGAATCAAATCAGTGTCATCCAGTATCCGGAATCAAATTTGTAGAGTTGCACTGGATCAATTTTTGCAGGAATTTTGGTGAAGCACTTTCTAATTATTCCTCAAAGTCCTTCCCCTCATCCACTATCATGCTCTTCCAATTGTAGTCCTGAATTTTTTGCAGGAATAGCTTTGTAATAAAATCAGCGAGTTTTTTTTAGCACATTCATAGTATTTACGTCAATGTTCTTGGTTACAAATACTCCTGTTCATCCAAACGTATCCACAAGTTTTCCTGAAGTCCTGAAGCTTTTCCAGAAAGAGCTGCTGATCAATGGAATCTAGGATCTTTTGAGCTGCACACCTTCTTCTCCACTCTACCCATTGTTCCTGGTAACAAATTTGTCCTTCCGAGTAATTTCTGCGGTTCTTCTGATGAGCATGTTTTGGTTTCCAGATTATCGCAAAGAAAAACAATTTCTGTACATAAATAACTGCGATAATCACACAAAATTTTTAGGGAAAAACAACATTTTGAGGTTATGTTCACACACTCCGGAATATTGATTCCACTGGGAACAACTTCTGTAGAAAAACACTGCACTTTTGCAATTTTGGAAAATTTTCCACGAACATTCACTAACAACTATCCCAGGGAATTCCAACAAACACTTTTCACACTTTTTCCACCACTCAAATGACAAATTTTCATGAAAAATAATCCCAAGCGAAATGCTGAGAGTAATCTGTCAGAAATTTTTTACAAAAATTAAGTCTAGTGTGGAGGCATTTTTTTTAAAAAAATTTTTTAAAAAACAGTTTTTTTAAAAAAATTTTTTAAAAATTTTTTTAAAGAATTTTTTTAAAAAATGCTCATAATGTGTAGACAGCTTTAGAGAAAACGACTAAAAACGGTCGGTAGGATTAGTATTCAAATGCATAACTCTGGAATTCTTTTTCTATTTTTTTTTTCTAATTTGTGACCATTGTTTGGGGGCTTGATGCCTTTTCTGTTTGATATTCCTGGTTGATGTAATGCTTGAGCATGTTTTTCCAATATTGGCGGATACGCTGAGATTTTGGGCATAGGCACGGGGCCTTTATGATGTGGTCGTGCATCTTATTGTGCCATGAAAATTCTATTGACTTGGATAGTGATTTCAACCCTAGGATGATTAACTAACGGATGGAGCATTTTAATTCAGAAATGGTATATTTTTCTTAAATTCTTTATAATTTTTAAGTCTTAGATCACACAAAAATAAATATAACACGAAATGGTAGGCACATGTACAGAAAATATATTTTTATTGAATTTAAAATGTTACCAGTGTTACAAATAGAAAATTTGTCAGAAAAATTCAAAAATTGCGAATTTTATGTTTTTTCATATAGGTTTTTGGAGCTGTTATCCTCATGCAATCATTATAAATTTTGAGCCAATAACATAACATTAGATACTCTTTCATTTGGTAAAAGTTTTAAAATGATTGCATTGGGTTTTATACTAAAACTAAAAAATCACTTAAGAAAAAATGTACCATACTTTTGTACGGAAAATGTATGAGAATGCTCCGCCCTGTTTCAACCCAAATTACTATCCTCCGGTAAATTTTACCGTCTTCGAGTTAAATTCCAATATCCAATATCCGGCTAGTAAAATTTACTATCCGGATATTAAAATCTAGGAGAAACTTGAGGTTATATCTAAGGAAGGATAGTAGAATTTAACATCGGACAATTAGAACGTAATATCTGTAGGATAGTAAATTCTAAATTTCAAGACAGTATAAATACTAAAGGAGTAGAATTTAGAGACAGGATTTGTGGAAAATGCTATCAAATTTTTCCTTGATGATGAATAATTTTCAAAATCGTAAATTTAAAAATCTTGAATGGTCAAAATTCGAATTATGAATTTATAATACGATGAAATACGATTACGATTGACCTAACGCCAAAAACGAAAAGAAATAATGGGAACTGATTTGAAAAAATATCAAAAACTGCCTTGTGTGCTACTTGTATGTATAATTGGGTCCCGGTCAAAATTCTGAAGCCAAAATCCCGAAAGCCAAAATCCCGAATTCTTAAAAGTGTCACAGCTACTCCCACGATTGTACCCGCGCTTGCTGGAGGCAAAGGAAAATCTTCTGTATCTTAGGAAATTATTCTAAACATTTTCCTCCAAATAATTTCATCCCTTTCAGGATTTTTGAAAATTCGGGATTTTGGCTTTCGGGATTTTGGCGTTCAGGATTTTGGCTTTCGGGATTTTGTCTTTCGGGATTTTGACTTTCGGGATTTTGGCTTTCGGGATTTTGGCCTTTTCAGGATTTTGGCCCATTCGCGCGGGATTTTGGCTGCCACCGGTTGAATAATTTAGCATAATACAGAAAACTTCCCCTTGCTACCAAGAAACGCGGGTTCACTCGTAGGACTAGCTAAACACCGAATTCTTAGACAGTGACTTCTAGATTTTGGCGTTCAAGGATTTTGGTTTTCAAAATTTTGACTTTTAGATATTCTGGCTCTCGAGATTTTGGCGTTGGGGACTTTGACCTAACGCCAAAAACGAAAAGAAATAATGGGAACTAATTTGAAAAAATATCAAAAACTTCCTTGTGTGCTACTTGTATGTATAATTGGGCCCGGTCAAAATTCTGAAGCCAAAATCCCGAAAGCCAAAATCCCGAATTCTTAAAAGTGTCACAGCTACTCCCACGATTGTACCCGCGCTTGCTGGAGGCAAAGGAAAATCTTCTGTGTCTTAGGAAATTATTTTAAACATTTTCCTCCAAATAATTTCATCCCTTTCAGGATTTTTGAAAATTCGGGATTTTGGCTTTCGGGATTTTGGCGTTCAGGATTTTGGCTTTCGGGATTTTGTCTTTCGGGATTTTGACTTTCGGGATTTTGGCTTTCGGGATTTTGGCCTTTTCAGGATTTTGGCCCATTCGCGCGGGATTTTGGCTGCCACCGGTTGAATAATTTAGCATAATACAGAAAATTTCCCCTTGCTACCAAGAAACGCGGGTTCACTCGTAGGACTAGCTAAACACCGAATTCTTAGACAGTGACTTCTAGATTTTGGCGTTCAAGGATTTTGGTTTTCGAAATTTTGACTTTTAGATATTCTGGCTCTCGAGATTTTGGCGTTGGGGACTTTGACCTAACGCCAAAAACGAAAAGAAATAATGGGAACTGATTTGAAAAAAATAGCAAAAACAGCCTTGTGCTACTTGTACATTTTTATTAATTTTTTAAATTTATTAATTAATAATTAATTAATTAATTAATTTATTAAAATTTTATGACTTCAATTTCTCACCAATTATAGAGTTTAAAATCAGGAACAACGTATTTCTTGGAGTATACCTATATGCTAAACGATAATTTATAAATAATGCATTGCTGCATAGTCGTTTGTAACAAATGCAGATTTAAAAGAAATTACTGATGTACCTGACGATATTTTGAGGGAAAGCAGAAGGTTCGCGTAAAAATTAAGATCGAACAATAGGGGCCTTTTAAGGCATTGAAATTCTATCCAACACCGCTTGGCTTCTAAACCTTGTAAGAAATGGGAAAAAGAACAAAATAAGAATTATAACGATTATTTTTCACTAATGTCCGAATATTATTTTCAAAAAAAAAAGTTTTGTGATAGTTGTATTACACCATAGAACATCTCCTGTTTAAAACTTGAGTTAATAGCACATAAATGGAGCTCTAATTGGGAATTTTCCGATTATTTTTCGCGTCTTCATTTCTAGGAACTTTAAAAATTGGACGTTTAAAACATGTTTTTTGTGCGAAACAGTTAGACATTGAAGAGACATTGGTCTCTTGATGTAAGAATCCCCCAAAAAAATACTGAATAAACATTAGCGTATTTTAGCAAATAGTGATTTCATCATTGTATTTAAGTGCCATACAATGTTGCACTGCAGTATAGAGGTGTAGAAAAAGTCTTCTTTCGACACCAATTAAAATTTCCATTCTTCAGCTTCTCAATGAGAGATTCTGGTGATTGTGCCCGATTAAAGTGATGAGGGAATGCGAAATCAGTGGGTATGTCAGAAAATTGGCATTTATCTTCCTTTTACCTCTTTGGCACAAACTCTTTCGTGAGTATCATCATGCCCGAAAACTGCGCTCAACAGCTGCCTTCCAACTGAGTCTCTCAACAATGGAAAGGGTCTTGCAACAGAGATTCCAAAAAATGTTTCCAACGCAGCGAATGGTTTTCCTCTTTGGTCTTTTTTTTTGGACTTTTGCAATATTGCTGGGAGGAAAATGATTTGGACAGTTTACTTCGCACAAATAAATTTCATCTAGAATTTGGTAATCGCCACTCGCCAAAAGTCTACATACAAAAAAAAAAGAATCATCATATGCATTGTTACATTGTTCCTGGCGAATAAATTGGGCGGAAATATGCACCAGCTCTCTTTTTACATAGACGAGCCTTACAATTGAAATTTGCATTAGATGATTACAAAGGGCCTTCCCCCTTTCAATGGGTGATTAGAATAAAAATCTAATTGAAACTTCAAGTAAATTCAATTAATTTTAACATTATTCACCATGGAAGTGTTTTTGTTGCCACTGATGCACGTAAAGTTTCAATTTCAATTATCGCAAAAGAGTTTGAAGTTAGAGGTATTACTTTGAGGTGTATGCTGCATGATGAGACGTGAAATTTACTTTCATCCCATGGCAGGCACATCACCAAGATTTATTGCCGTGCTTTGAAAACTTCCTGATTGTTAAGCAAATTCAAATTAGCATTAAGTTGGAAAAAAATAGAAATTCTCTCATTGAACAAAATCATTTAGCACAAAAAGTCTCTCGAACTCTTCAATAAATTTCTCATAAAATTCCTTTTTGCATTCTGTTAAAACTCTGACCAACTGGATATGACGTAAAAGTTATTTAAAGGCGGAAAGAGGTGTGACAATGCCTCGATAACCATCGAATATTGCACAGAAAAGTTATATTGAGAGTCACTGTGCGATGAACTGTGGCAATTGTGGTGATATTTCTCAACGTGACATAACTTATAGAAACGTGCTATTCCCTTTCAGATATCAATTGTTACAATGATGGTCTCACAGTTCACGAAATCTCTTCGCGGCACCATTATCGTCTTCTTGGTGCTGCTGATAAATGTCGCCCGTCCGGAAGTCTTTACAGCCCTTGTGGAGATGGAAGAACTGCTGGAGACGGAAGCTGTTCTCATAACGAACTTGGAGGAATACATTAGGGCCCAGGAGGAGAAGTTGCAGTTCCTGAAAAAGTAAGATCTATTGATAAGTACACTTCAAGGTATATTTAAATAAATTTGATTTAGTAAGGTCCTGAACGTTTAACATGAAAATTTATTTATTTGTTTTGATGGGGGGAGGGGGGTTACAAAAGGACTCAATATCGGTATTGACGATTAAATTAATAATTAAATTAAATTAAATTTTTAAATAATTAAATTAAATTATTAATTAATTTAAAAAATCAAATTGAATTTCGGAAAATTCATAATGGTTAGTTCTATAATTGTTTTTGAATAATAAAAAATTTCCCTCAAACGTGGAACAATGGTTTTATTAACAATTATTTCACAATTATTTTATTTTTTAACTTACAAAATAAATAAATGATTTAAAAGCAGAATATTTTTATAGGAAATTAGACGTTCTATAATTTTTCCAAAAGCCATTTTAATGTATTTTGAAAAGAAATAGGCTTTTCGATTCTTTTTCCAAAAGTTGTTACTTGGAAACTGTTTTTTTTTTGTGGAAATTCTATTGGTGCAAAAAATATTTCACATACAGTGGCGACAAGATAAATAGCACAGTTTCGGATACTGTAATATATGCTTTGTTTTTTTGAAAAATTATGCTTTTAAATGTTTTAAGTAATAATAATAAATGAACTTGTATAACAATACATTTTGAATATGAAGAAAAAATCTAAAAATTCTATCAAGAAATTTATTACGATCAAGAATTTCTTGAAATAGCACATATTAAGAGAAAAATATAAATGGCACACCGTATAAGAAATGATAGTTTTCGGCATTGAATAAATGAGCAGTAAAAAGTTAAAATTGATCAGTAACAAAAAAATTTTAAACAGTGATATTATCGTCCAAATTTTGGCAAAGGGAAAATAAGGGGCTTTTCACTCTATATGGAAATATTTTAAATGTTAAATATATAAATTAGGCCTATGTTTGTAAAGATTTAAGTTTTTTACCGACCATAATTAGATATTTTACTGCTCATTTTTAATTTTTTACTGCCCATTTAGAATTTTTTACTGATCGTTTGTTTTTTGCCATAGTTTTCGATTTCTACTGCAATTAGCAACTACGTATTAAATTTGGATTAATTGGTATTTAGTTAAGTAACTTTTTGAAAAAAATGAGCGCTTGACAACGAAGGATCATTAATGAAATCAGGATTTGACACTATTCTAATGTGATTGTATTTCATGTAATGTGGATATCTACTTAAAACTATTCCAAATTAGTCACATTCGATAGATTTATTTTGTGGTCAATCTATTCCTTTAAATTCGACAGGATTGAGCTCCTTAGACCCTCCTGACCATTCCAGAAGTTCAATTTTGTCCTGATTGAATCAGTTTTAAAAACTCTTGGCAGTGTGTTTGGGATCACTAGCTTGATTAAAAATTAAAAACCAAAAGCAAATTCTTTTCGATATTAAAGTACATGTCTTGTCCAAAGATATCCTTGTAAATAAATAGGTTTATGTTACCTAATATTTCATATACAGACCATACTCCACTTCGCAAAAAGTAACCCTATACTATAAAATTACCACCGCTAAGTTTTACGTTCTTAATTATGTATCAAGGACAAAATTCTTGACTTTTGGAACATCTAATATTTTGATATGTCATATCTTGTGATATTAAACAGGAATACATCTGTTCAAAGAATATTATTCCAGAATTGCAGGTCCTTCTGCATATGCTCTTTAACGAAAATCAAACAACAGGTATGGTTTCGTTTGAATACCAACTCTGTACGTCTGACAACGCTTCTAAACCGGGTATTTTTAGAAAATTGGCTTTCAGTAATGATGACTTCAGTTACTTTTTCAACTTTTGTTTAATTTATTCCTTTATTTTCGGAACGGCGGCAAATAAATTCAGTTTTATTATAAAAACAATGGCAGAATCTTCTTTAGAAATCGTTATTCTTTCTCGAAATTTTCGAGTTTTTGCATGATTTGTAAGTTTGATCATAAAACATTATTAAATTGATAGTTATCTTCCTTGAACAATATAATTTACAAAAAAAAAATTCTTAGTTATCCTAAACTCTTTTACGTAAAGCGTGTAAATCTGCACCAAAATGAAAATTTGTGGCATTAATGCCTATAAATGATCAAAAATACAGATATATAATGAGTTTTATAATAAAAGTAAATTTCAGGTAATATTTTTAGAGAAAATAAAAATGTGCTATTTAAATTGAACGCAGGAGTTATAACTAAACTCATAAAATGGCAAAAACACATGGTTCTAACAGATACAAATATTAAATAATTATCATTTTTATTTATAATAGGCATTATATTTTCAAAAAAATAAAGCATGATCAGGTATAAAGATTGATATTGTATCATAAAACATCAAAATAGGAAAATCGCTGAAGGCGTCCTATTTATCTTATCGCCACTATATATAAAATTATTTATAATATTTGATATCGTTTTATGCGGAGTTAGATAAAATCCCGAAAGCCAAAATCCTGAATGCCAAAATCCTGAAAGACAAAATCTCGAACGCCAAAATCCCGATAGCCAAAATCCCGCATGTTCAAAATCTTAAAAGGGATGAAGTTAGGGTAAGTGTGCCTAATTCCGGCCAGATTGCAATTCCGGCCACCTTTTTTGTTCCTCGAATTTCCATGATTTTTTAGTTTTTACATACTCTAGAGATTGTACAATGCAAAAGAATAACAAAAAATGTAGCTTTGACAAACGAGATGACGTGAAAAAGATATTGGAAGAATTCCCGAAGGGCAAGGAACTATGAGAATGAAGGTGGCCGAAATAGGGCACCAAAGCTATGTCTGCATTTTTATTCATTTTAAAATGTATTAAGAACGATTTTAAAGTAAATAAAGACGATTAACTGTCTACAAGGTTCTAAGCAACACTCCTAAAGTAGAAGGAATGAAAAAAATCAATTTCTATTAAAGATATTACATTTCAAACTTGAGACTTTGACGCTTGCATGCAACTATGCCGAAATTTGGCACACTTACCCTATATGGAGGATAATGTGTAGAATAATTTTCCAAGCATAGAAAAAGAAGTGAAAGTAGCTCTGACACTTGAGATTTCGAGATTTTGGCTTTCGGGCATTTTGACCGGGGACCCGTTTTATTAACAAAAAATAAAATGTTCAGTTGACAAATTTTAATAAGAAATTTATTCAAGTACAAGTTTGTATCAGAAATTTTTTCTTTATTTTCAAAAAAGTGTGCTTTTCCAGCAATTTTCCAAAGATTTTGGAAAGAAAAGTGTTTTGTTTTTGCTGATTTAGAAAAAGCAGAAAAGGCGACCTGGAGATGAAATTAACAGAGCAAATTACGGAAATATCATTCACTGGGGATTTTTGCAACATTTTACCCGTGTGGTTATATTTTTAATTACTAAAATTGGTAAATAATTTTCAAGAATTTTTACAATTTGCAACAAATCCTTGTTAACTGGATCCAATTATCTTAAACACACGCTAATGCAATTCTTATGTGAAATAAATTTGCCAAAATCAATATTTTTGAAAGATATATATTTTAAAATGAAGGCTCAAAATTGTAATATTCTTTTTATTTTTCATTTGCTTTACTTGAAGTCCTTAAAATTTTTTACTTTAGTAGGGCTATCTGTGATAAACATTTGAAACGCCTTTTTGTCTCTTGGGAAGATATCGAGTATCACGGACAATTATACTATTAAAAGTGAAATAATTTAATTTAATTTAACCATATGTCCTGTCCGGTGAACATTTCGTCTATATACGAAAATACCATTGAATCATTCCTAATAACGGTTTTTCAAGATTAAAAGTTAAATAGACACTAGAAAGCGCATTTATTAAGCGAGTGGTATCATATTTGGGTTCGTTGGAAAGGTCTTGGAATTTTCTATAAAACTAAATCGGTTCCAATCGGTTCTGAACCGGTAATGAACCGGTTCATAGCCGATAACTAATTTTTATCCGGAAATCAATTCTATTTAATTTTAAAACAATTTTGGAGGATCTTTTAAATGATTTATGAATCGGTTCAAATCGGTTGAGAATCGGTGATGCGAAAATACTTTTAAGGTATAGCATCTAAAATGTGCGAAGGCTGCCTACATTTCCCTATCCCAGAGAACATCAAGTACTGAAAGTTAGCCGTTTTTTTTAACTTAATATTACTAAATTCTATCAATATATAATAATTTCATTATTTTGTATTTGCTAAGATTTGATATTTGAATTTAAATTAAATTGAAATACCGTTTTAAAAACTGAGTCAAATTATTTAATGTAAAAATTATGACAAACTAGTTAAATGAGTTAAATCCGTTAAATTCCTTGAATATTAAAACACTTTCCCTTATCTCAACAGGAAAGCAGCAGAATACCAAAGTGAGCACAACGAAGCGGCTGCAGATATTGCCGGATATCTCACTAATCCGATAAATGCATTTCTGCTCACCAAGAGACTCACGACTGACTGGAAGGAGGTTGAGAATGTGATGCTATTTGATGTAGGATCAAGTAAGTTCGTCAACAATTGCAATTATGATAAATTTTTAATAATGTTTTTGCTTTTCCCTAGTCTACCTAGAGAATGTGACAAACTACAGGAATGTCCTCAAGTTCCCAACAGATGAGGATCTCAATGGAGCAGCTGTAGCCCTCATGAGACTTCAGGATACTTACAAATTGGACACGGCCAGTGTAGCTCGTGGAGAACTGAATGGGATTCAGTATGCAACGGAAATGTCCGTTGGTGATTGCTTTGAACTAGGTCGTCAATCCTACATCAATGGAGACTTCTATCACACGGTCCTGTGGATGCGGGAAGCCATGGATCGTCTGCTGAGGAGTGAAAACGGCACAACGACCACAAAGGCTGACATTTTGGAGTACTTGGCCTTCTCCACGTACAAACAAGGTGAGGCTCTTTAGGCAAAAAAGAATAAACTCTTTCACGATTTTGGCACTTTAAAATTATGCCCGATTGGATGACAATCGTGCAGACTTTTTGTGTTAAATTAAATGATGTGAGACATGTGAATGCCGTGATTGTCTCGCGAGGTGTAAAACGTGAGAGATTGCCTGAAAATTGCATTGCCGAAGTGACTTCTTCATATCGCACTTATGCAAGTTTAACGGCAAAACTTATTTTGAATTATTTGATAATGATGTAAACTGTTAAATCGTCTCAAAAAATATAATAAGATATTCATTTATTTATTTATTTGAAAGGTCTTGCCAAGGGTCTTGAAAGTCCGTAAAAAACACGACCCGGTTTCAAAAGATTATCAATTAGTAATGTACATTAATTTAATCGATTGTTATTTCGGTACGAAATTAAATTGTATTATTTCTGAAAGATATTGAAAAAAATTTGCGCTGATCTCTTAGTCAAAAACAGATTGTGAACAACAGGAGAATGATAACCAACCCATAAGTAGAGTTAAGTGTTGAGTTTCTATTAAAATCTATCGAGTTTATAGGGTAAATTAAGCTAATTCAAAACCTGCTCAAAATGGAAATTTTTCGCTACTCCAAATGGAAACATCATTGTTTTCACGATAAATACAGTACTAAATTATTATATTTATATATTTTCTATACATCAGTTTCATTATTTAGTTAACTTTGCTCCAAATAAAACGAAAATCCATTCATATTCACAAATTTTAATTTGTTAATGTCTCAGAAAAATTAAAAGTGTACCGTTTCACCATCGAATTTTTCATCGATCGACCATGTTTCCAATGAAAAACACAATGAGGTGATTGTTGTTTATTCGTTTTGTTTAACATTTAATGTCACATTTCTCGCTAATTTTAGTTAAATTAAGTGCTAATCTTTATTGTTAACGGCACGTGAAGTTTTGAAATGAAATAATTACCTATTTCGTGAATAAAAAGGGTTTTTCTGAAGTGTCTGCAAATGCTTCAATAGGAAACCCTGGAAATATGATTTTTTTGGAGAGATTTTCTTATTGTTTTAGATGGGAAAGGAAAAAAGTACAAATCCTACACTCAAGAGCAACTCAACAAGGTTTTAGAAGCCTTTCGTCGCGGTTTCACTTACACTGTTTGTCTCCAATTAGAAACTTTCTCTTGTCTCCATTTGGATTAATATGTTTCCAATAGAAGCATTTTACGCTCGCGTATTTTTCTTGCATTTAAGAAGTTTTCAAATTATATCGAAAGAATTTTCACTAAACAGTTATATTCTAGAAGAGTAAAGGAGCAAATTCATGTAATTCTCATCAGAAAAACTATATACTTATATGTGTTGAATCTTCTGTCAAGGTTAAAGCTTTTGGAAATGGTTTTGAATTAGGACATTTACCCTAGTTTAATTTTGAAGTTGTTTATCATTAGTCAGATCATCCCATAGGTACCACGAAAAGTTACCAAAGTGCAAAAAAATCAATAAATACTTCATCTTACCGTAATTGGACATTAAAGAAATGTACATTTTTGGACAATAAGATACATAAGGTATTCTTTTTAGGACTGTAAAAAACGTAAACTTAATCAATCAGTAATTACCTTTAACACTATGTGATCTTGCAGGATGTCCGGAAAATTCGTTAAGTCCGGTACATAAATTAGCAGTAGAATTTTATAAGTTCTAGTCGCTTTTTGTGTAACACTCTTATATCAATAGGACTTATTTGAGTTTATTGAACACTCTCTAGTGATGATCGCCAATCTGGAAAATTTTTCTTATCTTGAAATCCATTTCAATTTAACATGTTAGCGCATTATTCAAATTGGAAAAGTTAAAACTTCCTAAAGTAATTAAGTCATTTGTTAAAATAGATTTATAAAAAATGGAAATTTATTCTAAAATGTTAAATGTACAAGGTGCATCTGCTTTGTAGAAATCAATGGTTTGCAGTTGGGTAATTAGGTTTGAAGGTGTCTTGATAGCAATTAAGATTGTTCATGTTATATCAAAGAGAATTGATAGAAAAACATCTTTGGTTAAATATTAAGTACTTATTAAGCAATTAATAAGTACTTTATTTCAGGTAATGCTAATTTTAAGTAATTGTGGAAAAACTGACTGTTTACCAAATCCTTGTATGGAAAAAAATGAAACAGTATTAATCCGGATGAGGAGGACAATTCTCGGAATATCGTAGCGAATTAATCAGGAAAAATCGAAACACAGAAAACAGGTTTTTTCTCTTGTCAGCTTTCTGCTAAGGGGAGGTGAGGCTATATTGAGCTGGGGCTACATTAAATACGCTAAGGTGAAATGTGGAAAGGGAGACACTTCAATTTTAAATGCATTTTTAAGCCGAATAAATATTTATTATTTTCATTTTCTTTGCATTATGAGATTGATTGTGAAATATTCTAACAGAATCTTAACTGTTTTTATTAGAATTTTCAACCAATGAATTAGAATATTCAATCAAATTAGAAAACAACACATTTTGAAAAGATGGACAAAATTTTGGAAAGTGGGACAAAAACTTTTGGAAAGATGGACATAGTGATATTAATGACAAAATATTATTCGAAATATGTAGAAAATCAATAGTTGGGAGTTTTCTACGTATACTTGCATATTGGATAGTTATGCTAATCCCTGATTTATATCCGGGTAACACTTAAGGAATCCTAATTACCAAGAACTTCCTGGACGTCCAACCAAAAAGAGGTTCTGTAAATTTCACAGACGCCTCGCGCTGTCCAACAATTTTTCTAGTCTTTAAAGCGGATGAAACTTTTTATAACATTTCAATTCTTAATCCGGCCAGGTCCTTTTCCACTTCCTTTGGGAGCTCTGTAAAGGCTCCTCTTTGTTTTTCTCAAGGCGTTTTTGCGATTTTTAATAACCACTTTGTCAGAAAAAGTGGTCTTCGGAATCTGGAAGTCTTGGCAGCCTTTCTCCAGGAGATTTTCTCCTTATCAGCTACTAACTGCTGTTGCAACTATTTTCCCGGGTACTTAAGGATCCTTCTTTTCATTGTTGACATGATTTCACTGCACAAAACCACCAAATTCATTCACAAAATCAACTTGTCCAAGATTTCACAAAACTTGTTTTGAATGCAACACGAAATTAAATCACTTTTCTCTCCTTTTTGACTTTAATATTTCACAAATTATACCGAAAAATCAAACAAAGCACTTTGATATTTTTCTAGCAACCTCCATAAGAAACAGAGAAAATGACAACTACAGTCGAATTCCTCAAATTTGAACTCCTCAAATTTGAACGACAGTTGAGTTCAAAATGTAAAATTTGAGGTTATGTGAAGAAAGTTCTGCGTGGAGTGCCATTTTTCTCTGGTATTTCCTCAATAGTATCGTTTTATATTAACTTCCGCAACAAATTTCATTTATTTCACAATAAATTACATTGATATATTCTCTAAAGTTGTTTATCTTAATTTACGGAAAGTGCATTTCACATGAATTCCGTTACATTTTTGAAAATATCGTTCAAATTTGAGGAGTGAGAAATGTCATCTATACCCTCCAAATGTTCAAATTTGAGGAACTCTACTGTACCGTCTGAAGGTTATGAATATCACGCATGTAATACACTTTTTAAATTCTTCTTACAAGTCATCCTTTGATTGTTTAATAAAGACTTTTGCATTTTTAACTTCTCAAATAATCACAAAATTAGGTTTAATATTATTTTTATCGACAATTGAAATATTTAATTGATTTATTATCAAGTTTTTAGGGAGATGTCTCACATTCCACACTGCTTGGTCCCACTTTCCAAACTGTCTTGCTTTCCACTCTTTACCCTATTTCTTGTGTATTCTTAATTGAAGCTGGATTCTAACTTAATGTAATTTAGATAGATAAAACAATTAAGGATCTAAATTAAGTTATAACTAGGTTCAACTTTCTATAGAAATATGCGAAAAAATAGCGTTTAGCACCAGCTCAATGTAGCCCTACCTTCCGCTACTATATGTCATATAAAGCTAAAAAAAATTTCTTTCCGGATTTGTAAAAAAAAAAAATTGGAAGATCGAAGAAAATGAAGCAGTGCCATTACATTTCCTCAAGTGCGATGTCTTTTTCAACAGGTAACGTTGACTCAGCCCTCACTATGACGAATGAATTGCTGGAGCTGAAACCAGACCACGAGAGGGCAATTGGCAATAAGCAGTACTATGAGAAGGAGCTGGCATTGCAGAAAATGGATCGCAAACTTCGTGGTGATGATGGTTCTAAAGATCTCGACATGGATTTTGAGGTAAGTACAAAACGGAATGAAGCTCAATGCCGAAGAAAATTGCCCCAAATGAGTGGTTTTGCATTAAATTTCCGTGACATTTTGCCTTCAAATAGCAAGTTCGCAGTGTAAGTGATCCGTCGAAATTTGATCTTCCGGAGAGGCGGCTCTATGAAATGCTCTGCCGGGGTGATATTAAACCATCACCTTTGGAATTGGCACCATTGAGGTGTCGCTATGCAACGAATAACAGTCCTTTCCTGAAAATTGCTCCACTGAAATTGGAGGAAGCCAGTCTGACGCCCTACATCGTCATTTACCATGATGTCATGTCTGATGAGGAAATTGAAGTTGTGAAGAAGCTGTCTAAACCGAGGGTGAGTCTTCATCCAGTTTACTTTGCATGGTCACCGACTAAAAAAAAGGCCATTAACACTTATTCATAAGTCCCTTCTCTATAGAATCATCTCATACTTTGATCTCTGATTTCATCGTATTTCACGCGAGAAAATTAACTTTCAGTACAACTTCTCTATAATCCTCAAGTATATTCAACTTCTCTTTCTACAATCTAATTGAAAAGTTATTCCACGAAACATCTGCAGCTTAAATTTAAATTTCTTATCATCTTGTTTTCCATGTTCATGCTCTAACAGTCAAAGTTTAAAACTTTTTGCATTCAAACGCAATCTTCAATATTTGTTATTTAAGTTGGTTATCCATGCCTCTTTTTCTTGGTCTTTTTTTTTGGGGCACTACTGGAGTTATTTATTTTAAAACTTCCGCAAAAGTTATTCATCCATTTTCTTCAACATTTCTGGTGATTCACAAAAGAGAACCTTCCAATTTGCTAAACCAAAGATAATTCAATCGCAGTGTAGTCAATTGATATCCCTAAACTAATTAAACTCAATGAAATTTACTCTTGAAACATAAATACGCGCAACTTTAACAATTATTCCCCTGATGAAAGTAGATATAGTTTTAATAAATTTACTAACATAATTTTAATTGGATTTATTCATTTCCGCAAAAGTTTATGGGAAACATTTTCATTAGAAGGATTCAATTTCAAAAGTTCACGGATGAGAGAAAAACAATTATAGTTTTTCTTGAAATTAATTATCGTTGTTATGATTTTCATTGATTTTTTTAATAGCTTTTCCATGCATTTTTATTGCTCTAATTCTACAGCGTAATACAATACCTGAGAATTTCAATCTCAATAAAATTATACTCCTTCGTTTCCCCCTTGGAACAGAAAATTACATTTTGATATAATTTACCTAATCTAAAGATTAAATTTTATGAATCCGTACTCCTTTTTTAGTTTAGAAAAGTACGTTTTACCTTTATTTATTAAATTATGATAAATTGAGTTATACTTTTTGATTTTGTTTGATTTTTTCTCATGTGAGGTTTTATGATTGGTGTTGAAACCTTTTTATATCCCACTTTTTTTGTTAAATCGAGCGCACTTTTGAACCTCGACAAAACACATTTGTTATTCAATACAGGGAGTACGTCTTTATGTGCAGCTTCAATTTAACTAATCGTACACCAAAATTTAGTGCAATCTTATTTGTTTTGATCTTAACCCTTTAAGGACGAGAGGGTCAAAAATCGGGGGTCCGAAAAAATCACTTTTTCTGACTTTTTAGAGCAATACACAACTTTAGATGACCTTAGGAAAAATTTCATTTTTGGGTCACCGGTGACCCAATCGTCCTTAAAGGGTTAAAGTATTAAAAATCTTAATGCGATTGGCTAGACCGGCTAGACCTTGAAAGCACTCAATGAAATCTAAGCTTTACTGGTTGTGAAAGATTGAGCAGAAATTCGTTTTGGGAAGGGTTACTCAAATTTGGAATACTGACACATTTTTCTGTTCAAATTCATAGATTCCACGGAATCACTCGTAAGATTCTAATAGAATCTGAAATGATATTTCCTTGAGAATCAGTGGGATCAAATGAAATCATGTAATCATTCTAACTGAATATTCCGCCATGGTAATTACAGATTTCTATGGATTGTTTTTTTTTATTTTCCAAAGAAGATTGGACATTTTCAACTAAAACAACAATCATAGAATATATCTCATTCGAAAAGAAATACGATTTGTCCCGTGGCAGATACAAGGTAAAAGACCCAGTAAGCAAATACGGTTTAGGGGACCCCTGGTATACCAACACTGAGAGAAATACGAAAAAGTTAAAATAACATTCCGGAAATGTTAATTTTACCCTGCAGTATTGATCCGTTATAATTGATCCGTGATCATCGATGTGAATATTACCCTTTTTTCATGTTGATTTTACCCTCAAAAGATGTAAAATTAACATTAAAAAATGTTGATATATTTTTACACCAGAAAAGTGTTAAAGTTATGACGAAAAAAAGTTAATCGTAGCCTCTTTTTTTTTCTCAGTGAAGAGCAAAATTGTGAATTGTGAGGCGCTAAATTTTGTCCTACGTTCAATATTTTATATAGATTGAGTTGCCCAATATTTAGGATTGATGAGAGGCTCTATTTAGAGTCAAGGATGCAGCCAGGATTTGCACAAGAGGGGAGCCAAATTGGAGAACTATCCCCAAAGGAAATCGTTTTTTCGAACGCAAAGAACAAAATTTTCCTCAAAAATTTGTAAAAATAAGCTTAATTATTATGACTATGAGCATAATTAAAAATCAATAAAAGGGAAAGCGTTTTCATGGATCGGACTAACCTTTTGTTCCTGGAAATTGCATTTTAAGTTTGAGGATCCCAAAACGATGTTCTTAGAGACCAAAAAAACTTTTAAACTTTATAAGCTTGAACATCAGAACCAATCTTATTTTAATCCGATTTTGATGATTTTAAGGAGTCCAGATAGCACATAATCAAACTTAACTGATTTACAAAAAAATATTAGCTTTTATGTTTTAAGGAAAAGGGATTAAAAGTACCTTCCGTTTTTTTTAATTTTTTAAGAAAATTTAGACAAGTTTTCTGTTAAAAGTTCTCAATAAATTAATTTTCAAGTCGTTTTCTTATGATAATCAACTTATTGTCAAAAGCGAAAACACTCCATAACAAATTCGAGTGGAAATTCTGATAAAAGAATATTTTTTACATGTTAAAATGAAGAATTTAATTAGGGCTTTTCGTTGAAGAAAATGGCGGGTAAATTTTGATCAAAAATGAACCGATAGTGCTGTTTTTAGCATTTAAAAACTTTCTGTCAAAAGTTGAATTCTGGCCCTATTTTGATTATTTTGAGGCTTGTTGTGTAAAGCTTTCTAGCTAGATATTTCCTAGACCTGCTCCATAGCGACATTGTAGCTCTTGTTCAAAAATTACCTTGATCGTATTTAGCAATATCTGAAATTCGATAAATTCGAAGATATCGGCGATTAACAGAATCACAGAATGGCATAATTCAGAATCACAGAATACCGAATTGAATTATTAAAAGAATGACATATTTGGAATCATTAGAATGACATGGGAATCCCATGGAATAAACGGAATATGGACACAATTTTCGATCTTGAGTAACCCCTTGGAAAAATATACTTTTTATTTTGGGTTGAACTTGTGCTCATTCGAAGTTTTTATCGGTTTCGATTTTTTTAGAATAATAAGTTCTAGACTAATAATTGACAATTTGGTTTACTGAAAGTCTTCTGATAAAAATTGATGATCTACTGAACATAAATAGGGTTATTCTGGCTAAAATTCTTATAGTGTGTAGGCAACCGCCAATCTTGTAAGTTTGATATGCAATATTTTTAATTCAATTTTGAGGAACAAAAGAAGAGGCCGAAATTTCAAGTTAATCCAAATCTTGTAGAGTTCCCATAGTAGTTATTCTTGAGAATTCTGTGTTTATCCGTTATCCAGATGAAAAAGCGGTGGCAATGCGTTAATGCTTTGCGAAATGCTTGAACTCGTGACTTTGAAGCTAGATCTCTTAAGTATTTTCGCATCATTCAACGTTTATCGGTTCAAACCGGATTTGAATTGATTGATAAATCACTTAAAAGATCGCTCAAGGTGACTAAAAAGTATTGGAATTGATCTGCAGACAAAAATTACTGATCACTTCATAAGTAGTTCATTAGAGGTTCAAAACCGATTGGAATCGGTTCAGGCTAGCTAGGAATTCTAAGACCATTCCAAAGAGTCAAACATAATACTATTTGGTTGAGAAATGCGTTCTCTAGAGCCTTTTTAATCTTTGATGTAGAAAAATTGTTGTTAGGAATGATTTAACGGTATTTTCGTATATAAGCGAAATGTCTGTCTGAGCAACCTCTATATTCAGAAAAAAAAGGTTTTGGAGGGGAAGTAGAGGGCAGGGGGAAAATAAGGGACATGTTAATTATGCTAATTATGCATAATTGCTTAATTATGCGAAGGCCTACTTATAGGGAGGAGGTCCGCGAAGGTCTAAAGTCTCTATTTCTAACCGTTTGACCTGTAAAGGTGGAAACATACAGACTACAGACAGACGGACGAACGAACAAACAGCATGACACGTGAAAATGCGAACTCGAGACCAAATAGGCCCATTAAACATGATAATACAGACTTTTGCAGCTTTTTATCCTTGACCGATGTTTTTCATAGAAAATTTATCAAGGAAAAATGCTCATAAAATTCTAAAAGTTTATTTTTAAAGGATCTTATCTATAAACACCAATAAACACTGTACTTACGCTGATATTTTTCGATATAACTTGGTCTAAAATTGAATTATCCTGTAAGGAAAATATTTTCATATTCCTTGCTTAAATTAATGAAAGTTTTACGTATTTAGGGTGAGGTGGGGCTACATTGTTATACGATTTTTTCGCATATTTCTAATGAAAACTGGGTTTTAACGTGATGTAATTTAGATACCCAAAATAATTGTGGATCTAAATAAAATAATTGTAAGGATTACCTTCATTTAGAAATATGCGAAAAAGTCGTGTTACAATTTAGCCCCACAGCTCAAAGTAGCCCCACTACCCCCTAAGGAGATTTGTGAAGGCTATTTATGGTGAAAAAGAAATAAGCATTGGCTTCTTTTATCTTCCAATATATCGAATTTTTAAATTTTCTATTTCCTATTTGTTGTAGAGCTTTCCCCATATGGATTAGTTCAAAACGTTTATGACCAAGTAAATATCAAACTGCGAAAAATGGCGAAAAACACTTTGTAAAATTATCGATCTGGGTTTCATGCCAGGCTCGGTTAATTTATTTCTTTAAATCGATTTTGTATATTTATTCAAATTTTTATGTCTGAAACTGCCCCACAATTCTTTATGGTATGACTTGAAAGTGAAAATAGTTCTTAGTAGTTTCCATAACCTGTTTCAGTTGGATAAAGTTTGAATAAATTTGGCATGAAAAGTTTTTGAAAAATGACTAATAAATTGCGCAAAGTTTCATATCGCTGCATAAATTTATTTAAAGCAAAAAAAACTCTGACTTTATGCATTTTCTTCCAAGATTTTGCAGAATTATTTACCGTGTTTGCGTAATGTTTATCATCATGAATTATTTATGCATAAAATGATTCAATTTGTCCTAAAATTGAAATACTTAAAGGGTAAACAGTAAATTTATGTTTTATGCCTTTCTTTTGGATTTATCTGTAATCTGTAGCTCTTTAATCCTATTTTAGGTTCAATAGTAACCTTTTGGAAAAGTTTTTGTTAGGGTCCAGCTACCCTCTGCTTGTCCTCTTCAATTATCTTAATAAAAGTTATTCAGTTTTATCAAATCACATTACAAATTCACGTAGTTGTTGAATATATTTCTGCACAACTTATATCTTTTGAATACACAAAGATCGATTACAGGAAAGCTTACATTTTCAATATTGTTTCTAAATTTTAATAATAAATGTGTTTTGTACCATGAATGTTTTATAATGTTTGACAAAGTCTTGGAAATGTAGAATTCATCGGGAACATATCTCTTCTCCACTGCCTTTTGTATATCAAATAAATAAGATATTGGATTTTATATGCTATTTTTGGGATGAATGGTGTGCAATTTTGGAAGGGAAAATTGTGAAATGTGAAGTTGAATATGAGATTTCTTAATAGAAAAAATTTATATGATATATATTCAATTTCAGTTTCGCCGAGCTACAGTTCAAAATCAAAAGACAGGTGAATTGGAGATTGCTCACTATCGGATTAGCAAATCAGCGTGGCTTAAAGACGAGGATCATGAATTTGTGAAGCGCATTGGGCGAAGAGTTGCTGACATGAGCGGATTGAGTGTGGAGACAGCCGAAGAGCTGCAGGTCGTAAATTATGGCATTGGGGGTCACTATGAGCCACACTTTGACTTTGCTCGGGTGAGTATAAAGCCAGTGTTGGTTACATCACGTCACTCTTGGATAATGGGCATCTTTGGATGCTTGCAGAAGGAAGAGACAAACGCATTTAAGAGCCTGGGTACGGGAAATCGCATTGCAACAGTATTATTTTATATGAGCGATGTCTCCCAAGGAGGGGCAACGGTTTTCCCATCAATTAGGACAGCTCTGTGGCCCAAGAAGGGAACTGCGGCCTTCTGGTTTAATCTCTTTACATCTGGCGAAGGTGATTACCAGACCCGTCATGCTGCTTGTCCTGTTTTGGCGGGAACTAAGTGGGGTGAGTTACCAAGTCAAATACTATAAAATTAAGAATTTTAAGCCTCTAATTAAGTTATCACGATCACGGTATAAGCAGCATTTTTTCCACTTTTAATCGTTATTTTATCCAATTTTTTTTTTACTTCTTTATTTTGCTTTCAGTTTGACTTTTTAAGTAGATTGCACAAATCCTTATAAATACACTTATGCAGACTTCAGACCAAAAGTTTAGCCACAGAGTTTTAATTCTTTAATGTCTTATCGATATCTTTTTTGAATTTTTTGTAGTTATATTTGGGATTATTTAGGATTTTTAAACAGTCCAAAACCTCGCTAATGCCCTAGACGTACTTACGACTTAAGACGAGAGATTGCTTAACTCTTTCGTCTCCTTTGGGACTCTGGGTACCCATGGAAAAAAGATTTTTTTTAGACTATTTAGAATCGATAAAATTCTGATTCTTATGGATGATTACAAACTATAAGGATGTCCAAATCTAGGATATTTTTTGCAGGATCCCAATTAACTCCTGAGCTAAGATATTCTTGGTCAAAAATCGTGAATTTTCGATTTTCTGCTTCCTTGCATATATTGTGACTTTTTTGATATTTCTAGACCCGAATAAGGAAAAACCTCTCGGGGCCAATAAGTATGATAACTAACAATTACAGATTACATAAATTCGAAAAACAATTTTTTCATAAATTTGCAAAAAACTTGTTCAAACTTGATGGGAATTCTCGTCCGCATAAATCTAGAGGTCAAATGTAAGGTTTCCCGCCAATGTCCGCCATTTGCTTTTTGACACCAACGCTTGTAAGAAAATTCTAAACGGGAGCGAAATTTTTGCCAATATGGCCGATAATTTTGACATTTGACAGCGAGGGAGATTGCTTTCGGGGAAGTTTTTCCTATTCTTCCAGATTTTGGTGAATTTTGATTGTCCAGGAAGTGTTTTTTTTTGGCTCTTGAGAAAGCTTAATGTGTCTGCAATAACATCCTGTTGAGAGAAATGCGTGTTAAAGTGTTATTCTGTGAAATATTTTGAGGAATCTGTTGGCAAGCAGGAGCTGGGTGTCCTTTTTAGCACTTCCTGGACATCTCACAAGACACTGGTCAATAATTCTTCTTGTTTTAGTGATCAACATTGTAAAGGAATCATTTGACACGCAAAAATAATTCACAAAATTGATATTATTGGCTTTTGGAAAATTGAAGTTTGTCCAAGTTTGTATCCTTTGCGTTCTTTAGGGGACGAAAGTTCCCATGAGTTTTCCAATTTCCCAGAGGCGGAGAAAATTCTTTCTCTACAAAAGTATCATATTTGACCACTAAGACTTACAATAAAGTGAGTTTTACTGAAATTCGTTCGCTGGATATGTTGTGGTCCGGAAAGAGTTAACGTAATTATAATCAAAATAATGATTTACCTAAAGTTCCTATCAATTTCACACTAATTAAGCCATTAATCAAAAACTACTGGAAATGTAATCTTATTATTATTTTGATTATAATTACGTCAAGTCATCTCTCGGCTTAAGTCGTAAGTGTGTCTAGGGCATAAGACTCCAGTCCGAAACAAATATTACAAAAATTAAGAATTAAAATTGCAATATATTGAAACATGTGGAGTTTTCAGGTCCAATTATCTCTTCGATTGTAATATAAGTGCCTATCTATAAGGTGTAGTTTAAGAAAAAATAGACCACGCCTTCTGTAATAATTCTTTTAAATAATTCTAGAAAAATATTCTTTACGGAGGCTTTGGACTATTGCGCTGTTCATTATAAAAATTTCAGAAAATAATATGGGAGGGTTGGGCATTTTCTATATGGGCCAATCCATCTTAATACGCCGAAAAAATCGAAAATCGCTTTTTCGTGGTATCAGATGTTTTTGAATTTTACATGTGTTAGAATACATGATAAAATAATATACCCCTATTGTTCTTTTGGCCCAAAAAATTCCCGGCCGGAGATACATGGTGTCAAAGATGCGTCTCGTGCTTAATTCCTTAATTGCGATTTTTAGCAAATATTTTGAAATGCTTTATTTCGGGAACGGGTTGAATTTTCTTCTTATGCTTGTTTTTATTTGAAAGATAATTTTATTTTGTTTTAACCGATACACTCGATTTTGCACTGTGTGCCCAAGTTTTTTTAATGGTGTTTTGAATTGTTTTTGAAAAAAATTAAAATAATTTCTACTCAAAAACCCCATTTTCATTTTTTTTAAATTTTTTTATTATTTATCAGTAAGATTGGGTACTACATTCCCTGAAGAATCGAGTGTCCATTTTTCTGTTTAACGTTTTATAAATTATTAAAATTTTACAACTTTTTTAAAATTAAATAAAACCAGTTAAACTCAGAATTTGGAGTTAAATTTTTCAGGGAATAGATTGTACTATTCCACAATACTTATAAACAATTAAAAAATCAAAATTTTTCGAACTCGCGTTTTTGAAGAACATGTTTATTGATTTTTCAAATAAAAATGTATTTTATTGACAAAAATAAAACTTTAAGATCATTTGACACGTGTTAATGAGTTAACTTTTTTAACCGGATTTTCATTTTTTTTTATTTTTCAAAAAAAAACTTAAAATTTAAAAAAAAAGAAAAATTGAGAAAAATAAAACATAAATAAATACATCTGTTAAATATGATGTAAAGCTTTATTTTTGTCAATGAATTACATTTTTATTTAAAATTAAAAAAAAATTCATACACGCGATGCGAAAAATTTTAATGTTTTAATTTTAATTGTTAATAAGAATTATAGAGTATTTATTTCCTGAAAATTCAAATTTTTATTTTCAAATTTTTAGTTTAACTGGTTTTATTTAATTTTGAAAATCTTGTGATTGCATGGTGTGATACTTCAGACGGGAAACGGGATCAAGAAGGTCCGAAATACTTCTGGTTCATTCTGGAATATAGTCCATTGCAGCTTAATGGCACAGTCCTAGACTAAATAATATTAAAACGAAAATGTTGTAAAATTTATTTAATTTCAAGGGGGAGATATTAGGGTGAAAATATGTGCACCACTTTCAGTACTCCCACAATTTATATGGAAGAGTCCTCTACACTTCCAGCATTTCGGAAGACTCCCGAAAATTTTGCAATACTTCCAGCACTTCTTGCACTCTCATGCACTTCTCATACTTAAGAATCAATAATTTATTTAATAATTATGAAAAAATCTAATTAGGAAAACAATATTTTAATATTATATCTGTGTTTTATGACCAACAGAATTTCTTTCTATGGACTTTCTAAGACACTAGTGGAGCTACTTTTGGAAGTGAGAGTCTCTAAAAAAATGTTGTTTCTAATTTATTGAAACTGTCTTGGAGTTTTTCTGGTTTTAGACAGCTTTCAAGAGGCCCATACATTCTCGTACCTCAAATTATTTTATAGAGATTGAAGCAAATGATAGTCTGAAGGGTCCTGAAAGATGTTCTAAGTTATGAAGAATTTTCCATTGCAAGCCCAAATAATAAAAGCATCATGGCTATTTTTTTCAAAACCTTTTCCGCTGTTGTTGTATTAGATCATTTCTCACCAGTATCTGTCACAAATCGATCCAGAAAAGTTCTTTATCGCAAACGTATCTATCAGGAGGGAAATCGCTACCACTGCAAAATATCTTGTATTTTGGATTTTATTCTTTCTTGTGAGCCGAATTATATTTACTTCTTGGAAGAAATTATTGGTCTAATTCTAGTTGCATCACCAATACTAATTTGCCCATCGTTCATCAATCAGAGATCAAAAATCTGTCTTTCGATACAAGGCTCCAGCTAAACGTTCTAACCTTAAGTCCGGCTTCAGACCTAAGGTTTAGCCCAGTTCTAGAAGATCTCAAAATCTTAAAAACGACCAATTAATTTACTTCTTTAGAATCTGATAGATAATTTGGGTTTTATAATACAACTCTAAGTCAAAATTTTATTAAAAATCTTGATATATAGGAAGTTAGAGAAGTTAAACCATATAGCTAAGCCTTAGGTCTGAAGTCCGTATAATAGTGCAACACTTAACCGATCCACCAGATTGGCATAAGGTTTTTCGCAGTTGGGTATCGACCAATCTAAACAACTCTTTTTCGTCGTTTAAAGTTCGTACCAGCATATATCGCAACCACCAAAATCAAAAAATTGGATTTCTTAATTTTTATACCATCAATAAGAGAATTAATTTAGTATTTATATCATCAAATCCGACAACTCAGTCAATTCCTTTCTCAATATTGGCTTTTAAAGGTGGGGACCATTAGGGAACCCATCTCAGCTTACCAGTTTACCTGGACTGGCCACAGGTCATGGTGTACTTCGAACCTGCCCTAGAGGCCGATAATCCCAAGACAAGCTCTTTCATGCTTCCCTACATCTCCCTACAGTTTCCGAAGGTTCAAACCCGTTGTCCAGCGTGGCGGTAGACTCACTACAATATCTGTCTAGGTTTCCCAGTCATTTCATTATCATAACCGAACTTGTAAAATGCCAACAAACTTTTTTTCAAATAATACTGCCGCTCGAATTAAAAATCTGAGCCAAAATTAGCGTATAGTGTGCAAAATTTGGAATTAAACAAAGAAGACTTTATTTAAAGACACTTCCAATTCCAAAGACTTCCAAGCACTTCATTTTCAGCTGTACACCACTTCCGACCCTAATATCTCCCTCTTGTTTAATTCATATTCTTTATTTTAGCAAGAATTATTGATAAAAGCATTTTTTCATATATTAAATAGCATAAAATATAGAGTAATAGTAAAAGTGGTACCTTTCAGATCGTTCTGGCTCTGACATTGACCCTTTCAATTTTTACACGTATTTTACACTGTAAATTTGCAAAAAGAAATTCAAAAGTTTAATGGTAATTTGGTTCATAAAGAACTAAACAAGTCACAAAAACTTTAAAAAATAAAAAAAGAAAACAAAAAATCATATGATTTTAAACGATATTTTTATGTTGAATTTGGTTCTGAAATGTACCGTGTACCGAAATGTACCACACTACCCTAATGGGGCTTAGATGAATCGAAATAAAACCTTAGTTTGGATGAAAATTTGTCACAATATACAAAAAGATACGTAAGAAAAAGTTAATGTGTATTAAAAATATACTAATTTTTGGAGATATCTCTTTCTAAACCTAGGATATTACGTGCAAATGGCCGGAGGGTCAGTTGAACCCAATATTGATGGTTGGTCATTTTCGGAATTAGGGTTGATCAACACATGAATATAAGAGTAATCAGTGGTGATTTCCGGTCTCTATCACAGCCAACGGAGCACTTCCCATACCCTTGGCTATACAGCTTAAAATTGAAGCATTATAATTTCCTGAAATTAAACCCTTTAGGTGTTGAGATCTTATAGCGTTATACAAATGACCATTTTCTCTGATTCTGACTGTGATTCTGACACCGGGGATACCTTGTCGTCCGTAGAAGGCTAGAGACAGAATCGATATGCAAATAATTTAACTCACTATTGATTTCTTTTAGCAACATGTACAATATTCAAAAGCTTTACTGTATATGCTGTCTGAGAAATCTTTTATTACGTGTTGTTGAAGTTTTGCACCCTCTGTTGAAAACTGATTTTCAATAGAATACCCCTCGAGAAGGAATCCATTTTCCTTGCTGAGTTATCATCCCCTCACTTATGAATTCTATTAGCATAATGTGGTTCTTTTTCTTTCTCTCTTCTTGCTCGGCACCTCCTCAAAATACGCAGTGTGTAACAAATGGCTCCATGAGAGAGGACAGGAATTCCTCCGACCCTGCAAACTCCAACCAGATCATCCACCGATGTGTTAAATGTTCCAACACCCCCACATCGCCAATTCTATTTTTGACTGGTTTTAGGATGAAGTGTAAATATCCTTTTAGAAGATGTGTGGAAAAAAAATAGGCGCGAAATCTAATAATAGGAGAGAATGAACAGTGACTCGCTAAATCAATTTTACCAAAAAGTTTAGTCATATGAATCTATTTTATCCAGTCTTTCCTGTACCAGAGGAAATTCCTCGAAATTCGAATTAGCGTCAAAATCGGACTAACTTTTGCAATTTCTGCGTGAAAATTGGGCGATTTCATAAATTATATATCTTCTCGAACAATGTCTAAATGTACAAAAAAAAGTGTTTTCTTTTGTAATAAAACAAATTTGCTGAATTTTTGGTGTTTTACTTTACTGTTGACCCAGTGAGAGTTGTAAAATCCTTTTTTTGTTGGTAAATTCATTTTAGATTGGTATTAAATTACATGTAGAGTCTGTATAGGAGAAAAATCTTACAATTCACTTCGTTATTGATTTAAAAAGCTCTTTTTCAGTTTGCTTTCAAACCATTTTTTTTGTGGCAGCTTGTGAAAATGAGACTTCTTTCCCTGCATCATTTTTCCATTACCACTTTTGAATCCATCAACTCTTTCGAACGTATCGATTGAATGTGGTTTTCCTGTGCAAGTTTAGAAGTTTCTTGCGTGTTCCATGAAATATTCAGCACTTTTCTATTCTCTTACAAACTGAAAACAGTACTACTTCTTGATGTTGTTACCCACAAGAAATGTTTTCGAAAGCTCTTCAAATCCTGGGAATAAAAGTGTCCTAATTTTGTGAACTGACAGGAAAAGTTCAACAATTCATTTTTTTTAATTTTAAATGCTTTAGGAAAATATTTTGAAAAAGCTTCTTGGAGTCAAATAATTTTTTATCAAGATGTAAGAAAATTTTAAAGCTATAATATTAATAGAAAATTAAAGGTAAGTAAGATAAAGTCAGCATAAATTGGTATAAATATTCAAAAAGAATAAAATAAAAATAAAACCATTACTTATATTTAAATAAATATTTCATGCTTATAAAATATTCCAATTCTACAGTGTTCTTTTATTGGCTGAAGTTTGAAAGCATTCAAAAAGTTAATCAATCAACCAAGGTAATATAGTTCTAACAAGAATTATTGTATATACAATTACATAACTGTAATGATTTAGGATATGGGTAAGGATGTACCTTTAAATTGAGCTACCGCTTTTCCCCTATTTTTAAAATAATTTGAGGCCATAATGTAGTAATTTAGCTTCACAATTCCTTTGTCGAGCTAAATTATATCATGGTAAAGTTCAGTTCCATTTAAAAAATAGGAGAAAAATCCGTATTTCAAAGGTACCCCAGTTCAAAAGTGCCCCACTTCCTTCTATAGTTTATATTTTAAAATCTTCTAAATTTTTTCCTCATTATAGGTTTAAAAGATTTTCGAAATCAAGTTTTAAAATTAAAAAAAGAACAATATTAGAAATTTCCATTTCATATGTCAAGTTTATTGTTAAAGGCCTAAAGAAACAAAACTTAAGATAAACAATTTTATCGCAGAATATAAATTAGATTTTACAGACTTTAGTGAAGATTAGACTTTGATAAAGCAAATGCCCATTTAACTAAAATATGATTTAATAAGACTACTAAAATTTTAGTGATCATCCCCCTTCAATTATAAGCTTAAAGGCTTAAAGATTTAAGTAGATTATTTAGTGTTAAAATTGGCGAACTTCCTATTGTGAGTTAAAACCTATTGAAATTTCTCATGTTAAATGGAGAGAATATATTTTATTTAATTTTTTGCCATAAAAGATTTTCTAAATCAAGCTCTTAAGCATAGGAATAATATTTTGAGAATATTTTCTGATATTTTTATATAAATATACCATAGTGTGAAAGGGATACCTATTGACACTTTAAGAACTCATGTCAGGGCCTATTGACACCCTACTCTGTATCATTTAGGATATTAAATTTGAACATCTCTCTTTATAAGAAAAGGTATATTACAGAAAAACGTCATATTGCTTACGTTTTATTAGATACATTAAATAAATTTCAATATTTTGACAAAAGGGTCAACAAGGGTTCCCTGTCAAAGAGATGTTCCCTCGACTCTACTTAAAAAAAAATCATATTTATGCATTATGGCCTTTGCACAGTATAAGAAGTTTTCAGCAATAGGGGAAGTGCTTATAATTTTGGACAGTCTGCTTATAAGCATCGAAGTTCCAAGTTTGAAGTGCGATATTTTCTATACTAATTGACATTTCTTGTTACTCTCTTTTCAGAAGGGTTGTTTAGAAACTTAGCAAGCTATTTATCGTCTTATTTTTATTAAAATTAGTTTTAATACGTTTAAAAATGAATTGATAAGTAGAGGTGACCGTGGCTCTTATTTTGGACGACTTGTTTATTAATTTGTCCAACTTGACTGTAAATTTGGACAGCTAATCCGCCTCAATAAGATGCCCATTGTTCTTCATTTGATGAACCAATCTTACCAAGTCCTCTTCCTGTTCATGTAAGGGAAACGTAAAATGTCACAGAAGCTCGGAAACTTTCCATATCATTCATTAAAGTGAGTTGACTTCGGTGCTCCAAGTACGTGAGGATCGCTCATTCCCTGGCCTTTCCGGGAGCCTTTCAAGGTATTTCTCGCTACGTCTCTTTCGTAGAGATGATGCTCCTTTGTTTCTCCAGGCATTTGTCCAACCTAGTCATCACAAAAGCTAAAACTTCACGAAATTTCGTGAGAAAAACACCTGTCCAAAATAAGAATCATCACCTCACTGGTGAATGTCTTAAAAAATTTCCCATTTTTCACACGAAAAATATAATTCACAAGGCAAATCTCACTTCAGGTCAAATGTACAAATCATCAGTAACGTGAATCAACACAATATTCAATGAATATTCAATAATATCACTCAAAAACAGCGAACAAACTTTGTTAGTACTTCACCAAAACTAAATAAGACTGAAGTAAGCCACGAAGTTCTGTCATATTTCTCGTAAGCAATTGCTCACACTGAATTTTCAACAAAGCAATTTCAACTCAAATCATATTCAAAATTTAACGTATTTAATGTCAAAATCTTCCAAAAAGAACAAATATTTAGATAGAATTCATGTTTCATCAAATATTGGAATAAAAATCCATCATTTTAATCAATTTATTTTTAGTGTCCAATTTTACCCTCAAAGTGTCCAAATTTAGAAACTGTCCAAAATTATGAGCACTTACCCTATATGGCTTTAGCGAATTCTTTTGGCTTTTGTAATAAAAACTATCACATTTTCTTCAATTGTCAAATATTAACAGAAATCTTAATATGTCAAATTTTGTTGTCCTAGGCCTTGAAGTAACCAAATTATTCATTTCTCAAGACCTGGAACATGAAGCTTCATGCTCCTGTTTCTCGATTGAACCAAGACTGGGTCCTTCTCTCCACGAATGCCTCGGTGCGGAACCGTTCTCGAGAGGAGAACTCACAAGTTTCACATGATGACCGCTGTAATCTTAATAGAAATACTGATTTCTACAATATTAGGAGAAATTTTTTTTATAGTGTGTAGAAAACATTAGTGAATATTTATAGAATATAATATTAGGTGAGATAGTAAAGAATCTCACCTAATACAAATACGTTATCCGTTTTAGAATTTTCTACAGTTTTATTTGGTTTTATTTATAAAAATTATTTTATCAAAAATTATTACTTGGGGTGAAAAGTTACCTTCCTTGGTCCATTTGTTCCAGTTCGCCGCTAAAGTCTTTTCCTAGCGATAGAACTTTTTTGTTGAAAAAGCTTTTGGAAAATTTTAGGAAAATTTTATTAAATAGCTTGCGATAAAATATTTATTTAACTTACGAGAACTCCTTATAAAGCGAATCAAATCAGTCCAAGCCTTTCAATGTTTGCTTCAGCCTTTTTAATATAGGTACTTTTACACTAAAAGGAAAATTTTGTCAATAAAAATGATCAAAATTGGTCAATAAAAAATTACATAGTGACAGAAATCCCTTAAAACTGAACGGAGAATGCTAGTTTATAACCTTTTAAATTTTCTTTTGCTGAGAATGATTCACTATTTTCGGTGCATTTTCAATTTTTGATTTTCATTATAATTTTACGTACTAAACTTCATTTTAATTAACGGGCTTTATTAAGTTATCTCCTGCAATTTTCAGAAAATGTCAGGTAAGTACCGTATGCAGATGACTTTTTCCTTCGTAGGTGACTTTTACCCCCTACTGCAAAACTTTTCTTTAATTCTAATATGTAAGAATGGTCCTCACCGATTAGACATTGTAGATCGGATTGATAAAAACCATAATTAAGTGCTAGAATTAAAGAAAAGGTTACAAATGGAAGGGAGTCAAAGTCACCCATGGAGGATAAAGTCACCCGTATCTACGGTACTTAATAAGCATTAAGTATTTATTAAGCATTTAATAAGTATACTCAATTTCATGTAATATCCAACGCACAATAAATTTTGTTTTGTAAACATGTTTTGACATTTCAATAAGAGTGAATGAAACAGAGATCTAGTTATCTCGTTTTGTCTAATAGGAAATTTTGAAAACATATTTACAAACAATAGTTATTGTGCGTTGAGCATAATGTTTCAATTTAAAGAAGTTATAGAACATAAATTTATAGAATATAGAACATGTCTATCTATCTATCTATCTATTAGAAATTACTTACCATGAAAATAAGACGAAACGAGGGAGTGCTCAGAGCCGAAGTTACCCCAAGAGAAGAAATATTCGAAGATTGGTTTCAAAAACAAAAAAAAAAAAAATTAATTCTTGTTTCGTCCATATGTTGGCTTAAGTGTTATTGACTGTTCGATTTTCCAGTGTCAACATGTCAATCTTCATTTTGTTATGGAGAAAATTAAATTTTTATATGGAGCTAATTTGAACATTTGAAGCCAACTCACAAATTGATCTCGGACTCAGTTCACAGAGCTCTGAAGGAAAATGTGTTTAAAGTTTAAACAGAAATTTAGCATATATCCTTATTTGCATAACTAAACCTAAACGAGGATGTGGATGATGTGAATTTCCGGGCTTTCTTTCGGTCCCGTATGGCTCTGCTCAGAAATTATCTTTCGAAGAGAAAAAGCCACTCCAAAAACAAGTCAAACCTATTCAAATATCTATCGGAAGTCTAAAGTGTAAGTTCACATATTCACCGCTTTAGCGCTGGATGTTCTTCCATTCCGAATTTTCGGTATTCTTAACACTTCAATCATCAACAGCAGTGCTTAAATGTTTGCTGCAAAAAGTGATTTTTTATTGTTTTATGGAATTTCTGGATGGTAGGATATTTAAATTTCGATTTGTCCTTCTCATGAGCTTATTCATTGTGTTTTTAGAACTCTTCGGTTTTTATTTTCGAGCTTCCAATGGGTTTTAAGGCAAGTTCTATCTGATATACTACTTTCAAATTGGTATAGTATAAACCAGACCTGTGCTTATTAAAAGTCGTGTAGTATCGGAAATTTTGTGATGATAGTTCTAATGGAAATTGCAGATTGACATGCTAGTAACACTAATCCCGCTTATTCACGGTGCCATGATGAATATTTTTGCGCCAAAAAGACATAATAGAAAGAAAAACTCTCATAAAAATAAATTGTCTTCTTGATGTCTTTGTCGGAAGACGGATATCTGTTCACTAATCACCCTTTTACTTGAATCTTGCGGAAATATGAAGAAATTTAAAGAAAATATCATTTCAAATGACAAGCCTCCTAAATCGCGCGCAATTCAACTCAAGAGAGAGAGATAGAGACACAAATAAGTCACTTGACAAACGTCTGGAGGCGCTGCGGTTGCAAAAAATCTCTGAAATGCGACAAAATATTTTCTTCTCTATTTTATCCTTATTAGCAGGTCGTGTCCCTTCTTGTAATATGTACTTTTGCATTTCTTATTAATCAAAATAATGTTGTACCAAAGGATTTTTCTCAAACCTATCCTGAATTTTGGGACAGCTCAGAAGAATATGAGTCTTCCAGCTCAAAATTTCATCCCAATGTTTTTGTTGTAATATCGACAATTATTCACAATTAACCCAAATAACTGTATTCAAATAAATTATTAAAATGATTTTCTTATGAAAATGACTTAACTCTAAGAAATTAAACAATTATCACATTAAAAACCTCTCATTTTCGCGGCATTTCGAAGAATCCCAACTGGCACCACCAAATTCAGTTCGGCTTTTATTTTAGCTCAGGCCTGGTATAAATCTATATATCGGAGAGAGATGTCAAATGGGCAAAATGTCACTCAAGGCGAACCCTCTTTTGACAGTTTCTTACTGTGGTATAGTACAGTCTTCCCGCACTATTGGGGGGGAGGGGGATGAATGACATTTCTGACTTCATAAATTCGAACGATATTTTCAAAAACAACGAAATTTATGTGAGATTAAATTGTACTTTGAAAGAAATGCCCCTAATTTTCTTACAAATTTTCGACTTTCATTTTATACGATTAGTGTGGCTAAATATTCAGAAAGCTGCAGAGAAATACGATTCTTACGGCGTTATCACACTTTCACATTAAAAAATTAAAGAGAAAATCGCATTAATTTTTCGCATTAATGCTATAAATCAATTTATATCAAATTTTGCGGGCCAAGTCTACCTTTTTATCAACAAATAGATCAAATTTTGAATATAAGATGATTCAAACACACAAATTACACATTTGGACTCTCACCAGCGACAATTAATGTGAATCATATTAAAATTTTAATGTGCAAGTGTGATAACACAGTTAGTCATCTATAATACGATTTAGGTGTGATTCTTTCTAATCACACCTATTGTAATCCTTGAATTTTTTCAAAGTGCTCAGATCGAGTTGAAATTCACAGGGTATATATTTTGAACATCCCTGATGCCGAAAATCATAAGTCGGCAATTTCGTCCGGCCGGCCGGCCGTCCGTAGTACGCAATATCTCTGGTTTTTAACATAACCTCACACTACACTTTGAATTCAACTGTCGTCGTTCGAATTTGAGAGATTTAGAAAAAGACTTCATAAATTTTTATACCCTTATGCGAATTTTCATAACCAAAATTTCGAAATCTTATTTAAAATTTTTCGAACATCAACGACATTTTGTGTAAATAGAAAGCTATTTACCTTTTAGCTGAGACACTTTTGGAAAATCGAATACTGGCTGTGAGTCTAGAGAATCCCAAGTAACAGTTTATCTTGTGTAGCTAGGAACAATTTGAAAAGTAGATTTCTTTTCGTGATTCTCGTGATATAGAAAAAATGGTCTGCAGCCAAATTGTATAGTAATAAATTTCGTAACATCTCAGGTCTCCTGGGGCTTGTAAAAAACACGTTAAGATGAAATAATGAGCTTAATCATGGAATTTGTTACGTTCTAGCTTGAAGGTTTAAATTTAAAGGAATTCTATACGAAGCGGTTTTATAATGCTGTTTTAAATATTTAAACATTAAACATTTATGATATACCTATATACTTGAGAGGCATATTCTTAAGAAGCTGGATGGAGAGAATTTAAAAAATATATTAAATATAATATATAATATAATATTTTTTATTCAATTTGCTCTTCCGTCATTGCGATATATTCCATTTGGAATATGGTAGCGTAAGGAGGGTTCCGTTTTGCGTTTCTTCGCAAATTTTCCAACTAACCAAATTAAATTAGCTTTTCCCGGTTTTCTAGCAAACGCAATATAAAATTACTTTCTCACGTATTTTACGGTAAATAAATCGAATGACACGCTTCACAGTTTATACAGCAAGGAAGCCATGTAGGTGGGCAAAAGGGTTTTCCCTGCTCAGCCCCAGAGATTTATGGTTCTCCATAAATTCTCAATGTGATTTAAAATTTTTTTTTTGTATTTATTTATTTTTCTTCTGTAACATTAAATACATCCATATTTATCACATTAAATGGTATATTATTTGAGGTACAGTGATACAATAAATTCCATTGGGTTCTTGTACGTTCATTGCACGTAAAATGCTTGTTTTTTTTTATCAAGTTATCAATTGGATTCTTATACAGCAAATTTTTTTTCTGATATTGGGAGACAAATATTACTTGTGTGGTTCGAACAACATTAATTTATTTTTTTATGGTTTTTCTTTTGATGGGGTGGTAAAAGAAGGATGAGATGTTATTGAGAGATGAAGGATAAATTTTGTTTTTAGAAAAAAAAAATCAATTCCTTAAGGTTCTAAGTTTAAGATAAGCTCATCGCTCTTTCACAGTAATGAGGAAAAGGACATACCCTGTGGAGTTTTTCCATTTGGGCCAGTTGGAGGGTGATTGAGCCACCAAGTTTTATTCCATAATACTGATAAAATTGTGTTTGCATATTTTGATTATATCATCTTTTTTTTTTGGATTGTCACGTATAATGAGATGTTCACATAGATTGTTTGTTTATTTTTTCTTCGGGGGATTACAGCAATATGAGTATTCATCTCTACACAAATATCTTTATACTGAGATGATTCTTCATCAAAATGCTATGAATATGTCAATATATTCTTTCTAAACATTATTACTAGTATAGAGGACATACTCTATCTATCCTGTACTCCATGTCACCGGATTGTGACGTATTTTAATGCAATATTTTATTGGGGGGAACCGAATGGAGACATAAATACTTGCATTTTCTACAGTATTCCATTCGTCTAAATGTCACATTGATATTTTATTTTGTGTGATATTACATTTAACGGAAAACATTCATATGACTTATATAGATTTTATGGGTGATAACAGCAACAACAACATAAAGATAATTTCACAGTGATATTTCCTACCATGTGATTCCTTTTATTTATCTCACAATGTTTCAGAGTAAATATTCCATCATCAGCTTTCTTCAATAAATATATATTTCTTTTATTCTCTCTTAATTTTCATTTTTTTTCAAATATATTTTACCAACATGATACTGGGTTCAAAATGGAAATATATTTATATCTTCAAATAGATTTATTTTCAACATTTATATTAAAATATGATCTATGTCTATAAAGTCTAAATCCTATAAATGTCTAACATCGTTTATTTCTCTTTTACGTTATACATAAAAATATGTTAATTCTTCAAAAATTGGTTCAGAGCATACATCCAGTATGATAGATATCATGGAAATTGTCTTTAAAACATTTAGCATAAAATATGTTTCATCTATTTCAATAGTATATATAGAATTTGATTGACGTCATCTCTTGGATCTTATATTATTTACTCATATTTGCATACATAATACTTGATTTTATTTTCTCCTGTCTTTGAGAGAAATTTCTTATTTTTTTTTATTCTAGTCTCTGTCTAAAGCTGCTACACCTTTAGATGTTCATTAGTTCTTTATTTTCCCTACGCACCCTTTCTTATTTTTTTTTGTTTTAGACTTAAGAAGCAAAATTGAAGCATAATTGTCCATCATTCTTCCATCTTTTAAGATGAAAGGAGAAAATTTCTTGAAGAATATCCCTATTTTCCTTTTATATCTCAAGTTGTGATTTTCTCAACTGTATTCCCACTGAATATGAACATTTCCATGATGTTTGTGGGGAGGTTTTGTTCATACAAAATGGGAATGGATTGAACTACAAAGGTTGGGATATTCCCCAGTTATCTAATATATATGGGAAATTGTACATCAATGGGGTACACAAAAAGGAGGCCAAAACAGAAAGAGGGGGGAAATTATTGAACAGGATTTCCACTTGTCTGGTTCGCTCATATAGCGATTTTTTTCTGCCTTGTGCCAACTATAAATAAATTTTATTGAAACAGCGCTATAAAGGCCTCCCGGAGAGGAGTTGGTGGATGGTGCAAATAAAAATCAACGAGGGATAATTAAAACAAAACAAGTAACAAGTTTTCTCTTGAGCAAAATAATGAGATAAAAATAGTTCAAAATTGGCATTGATTAAATTAAATTTCGTAATTTCTGAATTTATTGACGACTTCACTGGGATTCTCTGAGCCCCATTCCTGCTTGCGACTGCCATAGTAGAGGGCTGCTCCACCCTCAGAAGCACGTCGATGAGCCGGATTCGGGACACCGGCAGACAATCCACTGGACGCTGATGCCCCATCCGGCAGCATACGATCCTTAGTCTTCGGCGTGGACCAATGCATTGACTGGAAAATTGAAATTCCAAAAATTCACCTCTATTCTTCCATTGTATCTTGCATATTTGAAATATTCACCTGATGAACGTGTTCCTTCATTCCCACCCAATTCTTGTAGCTGATTGAAATTCCACTGCGGCGCCACTTATCGTAATTGGCACGTTTTTCAGGATCGCAGAGAATCTCCTTTGCTTCCTGCAATATGTCAACGTCAAAGAATTATATACATACACGATGAACTTTGCATATCTCGCACTTGCGAAAATATTATAGCTTAATTCCATTTTTGGAATTTTCCGAATTTTCAGATTTTTCTTTGAAAACTTTATTAATGGCTTAAAGATTCTTCCTTATGGTGAAACATTCAAAATTACAAATAAGTTATTCCGTTTTGATCAAAAATTAATGTTGAATTGTACACTGGTAAAAATAAAAGGGTCAAATTGACCCTTTTCCAAAGGATGGATCATATTTGACTCTTTGAAAGGGTCACCAGGTACCCTTCGAAAGGGTCACGGTTTTGACATCTATTTAATTCCGGAATAAACGAATAAAAAAACAATGAAAAAGTGATCTTTGGTGTTCGCTCAGATGAGAGAAATATGATATCAGTAATAAGTTTACAATAAAACATGATTATTCGTGATAAATGTGCATACTAAATTTCAAGAGATACAAAAGTGAACCTTTCAAAGGGTCAAATACGATCCATCCTTTTGAAAAGGGTCAATTTGACCCTTTTATTTTTACCAGTGTATCTTGATGACTCCGGCACACCGCGCACACCTTTTAGGTCAGGGAAATTTCGTGAAATTAAAATTCACATCCTTTTCTCTCTCAAACGCTTTGCATATCTCAAAATTTGATTGAACTAAATTGAATTTGCCGTAATGTTCAAAAGAAGAAGAAGAGTGCAAAAGTGTAGACGGACTTATACAAAAAAAATTGAAAAGGAAAAGGATGTGAATTTCGATTTCACGAATTTTTCTTGACCTAAAAAGCCAGTGCCGTAATGACTTTGGCACATTTTTTAGGTCAGGAAAATTTCATAAAGTCAAAATTCACAGCCTTTTCTTTCTCAAAAGTTCTGCATATGTCTATCCTACTCTTTTGCATTATTCTTGTTCTCTTGAACATCACAGCAAATTAAATTTAGTTCACTCCAATTTTGTGCCCGAAAATGTCGGATAGATTTGTGCAAATCTTTTGATAAAGAAAGGAACGCGAATTTTGATATCATAAAATTTTACTGATCTGAAAGGTGTGCTGGAGTTATAAATATTAATGCTTGCGCCTTCCGGCACAGTTTTTATATCAGGAAAATTTTGTAAAATCAAAATTTATATCCCTCTCTGTCTAATACGTTTTGCATATCATCGATTACGTCTACCCCTGTCGTATCTGCATTTCTTTTGTGTCAGCATTTCACGCAAGAGGGGACATCTGTATTGTAGCTTGCACAGAATGCAAATACAAAATAAATGCAGATACGACAGAGGTAGCCGCAACCGACGATATGTCTATCCCACTCAAATTGAATTCAACTAAATTTAATTTATTGTGACGTTGCAATGAAGAAAAGGAATGTGATAAATTAGGATAGACGTATGCAAAACATTGGAGGAAGGAAGGGATGTGAATTTTGATTTCATCAAATTTTGCTGATCTTAAAGGAGTTCCGAATAAGCCATAAGGAATAAGTCAGTAATGGAACTGATACACATTTTCAATTTAGTAAAATTCAATCGACTGAAATTTTATCTTTTACTCTTTCAAACTAAAATAATACATGTTTATCTCTTTTTGTCAAATGAAAATTGAAATTTCAATTTCATTTTCAAAATCAATTTCAAATATCATTTGACAGAAATAGATATCTATATATGATTTAAGTTTGAAAGAGTAAGAGGTGAAATTTAAATCGACTGAATTTTACTCAATTGAAAAGGTGTGCCAGCGCCATCAAAAAATTAAACTTGGTAAGCAAAAAATCAAATTTGAACAAGCTCAATTTTTATACTTTAAAGCCAGTAAAGTTATTACGCAGGCTTTATCAAAGGGAAAGTAAAGAGTTTTACACTTTACCTGTAACCATTTTGAATTTCAACTAAAATTAGACTCTTTTTGTGAAAATTTAATCTTTTACTGAACACATTTAATTTTTGTTTTGATCATTAGATAATGATTTAAATTGTAATTTTAGGTGATCGGCAAATTTTCTTTAAATAATAATGACAAGGAACCAACTTGTTCGAGTTTGTCCCCTATTTCACAAAAATTTGGACGATAAATATTTTTGTGTCCCTTTGCGTCAAGCAAAATTGCGTAAGCCATCAAAAAGAGTCAAATTTTGAAAAATATTTCTAATAATGAAATTTAGTGACTCATATCATCTGAAGATTTCTTAAATTTTCTTTCTCAAAGTTGTAAAAGAATGAGTTAGCCCATTCTAATTTTTAAGGAGTGTTGTATTATTTTGGAAAACAAAAATTAAAAACAGTAAATGCATAAAGTATTTTCTAAATATTCTCGAAAAAATGAAAATTAACCATTTAGGCATTGTCGGTTTAACATGAAGATATTCTATCTATGGTCGTTCTTTTTTGTTTTTTTTTTCATTGGACAAAATAAATTGTTCTACTGGCAATTTTGAATTATTTACTGTCCAATTTAATTTTGTTATAGACCAATATGTTTTTTTTAATTTTATTTATTTAACCCTTGCAACCTTGTGCTTTAGGTACCAATAAACTAATCTAATGAGTAAAAATATTATAATAATAAAATAAACCTGGTAAGTCAATAAAATTAATAATTAAAATGATTTGGAGGAATTGGAAAAGAAATTAAAAGAAAAAATAAAGTTACAAATGAAGTAGATAAAATGTTATTTTCTGACTACAATTTGGTTATTATTTTACTAAATTTGATCAGTTTATATTAGCTTAAATTAAATTTGGAACTAGATAACTAAAATGAAAAATACTTTTTGATGTTTTTAAATCAACCAATAAAATAATTATGATTAAATTAAAAACTGAATTGTCATTTTTCTTTTAATAGCAGTATCTTAATTTGACAGTAAGTATCTAACCTATGAACAAGTTTTATGAATTTTTTGTATTTATTTTGATTTAACAAAAATGACTTTTTTATTAAGCAAGCTAATTTAATGACCAAAAAGTTTAAAACTTTTTTTCATATTTAAGTAAAACAATATGGTAGGTATACCCATTATAACATTTTATTAATAAACTTTTATTAACTAAGGTATTAAATCCATCATTTAACAGTACAGTATAAAGGATTAATTTGATAAAGCATTTTGAAAAATTCATTAGGTTTTCTGAAAAATTGATCAAAATAAGATTAGCTACTTCGTTTACATAAGTGCGGATTTATCAAAGGCATATTGTAGAAGTTATAATCGTTCTAATTTCTAATATATATCGTGAAGTCTCTTAAAGTCGAGATATTTTAAAGATGATGTGCACAGTGTAAAATCGCATCACACGTGGAAGAGATTAAGGTAAATTTGTTAAGAGGAGCTTTTCTCTGATACACTTGGAGCAGCTCCAAAGAGTGGATAATGAAGATAAAAAGTTGATGAAATTTAAATTTTAAATTTTGCAGTTATCTTGCAGATTCTTTGTCAGCTTTTATGTGTTGAACTATAACCTATACACTAGGTAAGAGGTTACTATCCTTGAAATGCAAACTACTTGAAGCATCGATTAAATAGGATGCTGTATTAACAAAGATCTTAAAATATTCTATCTAAAAGGCTATTGAAGAGACTTCTATAGAGAGCTCTAAATATACAATTTCATTAGATACTTTTTGGACACAAACTTGCGAAAGCTGCAAAAGTTGAATTTAATTTGAGAGGAATCTAATCGATTAGATTCTGATAATTCTACTCCATATGGATTAAATAGCACTCGAGTTAGATGCTTTAAATTGCAAAGCATCCGTGTGGGTGTATAGAAGTTTGGAAAACATCAAGCCCTAGAGGAACAGATGTTGAGCAATGCTTTCAGATGAAATGGTAGTAACTTTCTATTCGTTCTCCATTGGAAAATAAAACGGAAGTATACATTTTCACTCTTTTTTTTGTACCAACTTCAAACCATCGCAAAGTACTATGGTGATATGATATTTATGATGAGCGTATTTATCAAAAGGAAAAAAAAACCTCCTACGTTGGTGCTAAGTCCCTTAAATTTTCACATAGCGAAATATTCTCTGTGAACTTTTCGTATCACATACGAAAGCTGCCACATCCATTTTGAGGGCTGTCTCAGAGAATGGTATTTTTCCTCTTCGCCTCGTTTTCTGTTATCAGTGAAAATCCACAGAGATATTTGTTTTTCCCACCCGTCCAACATCCTCCTGCTTTTTGTGCAGAATAGGGCAAAAAATCAGAGAGGGATAAAATCAAAAAGAAGACACAGTAAATTGGGAATATCAACAGAAATTGTATTTACTTCCAAAAGCTAAAGAAGTTTGATAGATTTAGCCTTGTCGCATTTATCACGTGTCATGCAGAAATGTTCTCAATTTTTTTTTGGGGGGATTGTTGGGGTGTATACAGGCAAGAAAGCCAGCAATTAGAGACAATTATTCAATATTACACGATAAATAAAATGGTATGATAAAATAGCAAATAACAAAGGACGCAAAAAGTCTTCCACAACGGAGACAGATTAATAATTCAGAAATGATGGGGAGGAAATGAGAAGAAATTCAATTATTTTATATTTATCCAATTTCCAACTCTTTTTATTCCTTCCTCTTTCTTCTGTTTCCTTCGAAGCGTGACAATAAAAAGGAAATTATAGACGATAAATGTGTACGACTTTGGTTATGTATTAGGACTTTTTCCCATAAAGGAATGGCAAAGAAAATGGGAATAGAACCAGCCCCTGGAGGTATACAAAATTATCCCTGAAAATATGATTAGAAGTGATTCTTATATAATGTATGTGGTTGTTTTGTGGTATACTTTGCAATAAAATTATTTCATAAACGACACATACCCTAACTCATTCATCTATATAAATTTTCTCTCGCAAAATAGACAAAAAGGGATGAATATTGCTGAGGAGGGAATATATTAAAACCCTTTTAGTAATTAATTAATCAACTTGATGGGCAGGTATTTAAGTCAAACGATAAATTAATACTTTCTTCCACATTTGAAGTCAATCTTCCAAATGGAACACCCGAAACACCTTTTCTAGGACTTTTCATCCCTTAAAGATTCCATAATGCAGCCTGGAGCTTTATGTGCAGCTTACCCAAGCCATAAAATAGAAGGAATCGAGGAATTTACTAGATATAATAGATAGAATATCACATTAATTTAAGGGAAGATGGCAAAGTTTAGGAAGCTTTGAAACATGTATACTGCATATTGAAATCCATAATACCAAGCCATAAAGCTATGCATAAGCTTCTAACTGGAAAATTGGTTGAATGTTTTTACCAACTTAAATGTATTACATAGTAATACAATATTCTAAGTAAAATGACTCAAACCCTAAATAATTTACTTCCATGTTGGAGATCGTTTTAATTTGAAAGGAAAGATTTACAGACGAATTTAAGTTTAGAACTTTATATACAGAAGAAATTGTGTTTATGACTGTATTTTTCTTTTCAAATTATTATTTATTTTAATATTCAAAATCTAATAAAATCCTTTACAATAACATGGATCACCACGTACATCACAGATATATAAATTTATTAGGGAAGAGTAGGGTATGTGGTTAGCTTTTCACTTCTAAACTTCTAAGACATTACTAAGATTCTTAAAAAAATGATGAAGAATTTTTGCAGAGTACTCGAAATTGCGATTTTGATTTGAAGTTCATATAGATGGATTGTTGTCTGTGTGAGCTCGGGAACAAATGGAAATAAAAATAGAGTTCGAGCAGTAAAAAACTCGACTGATCAAAAATAAATAAAACAAGCTAAGGAATACTTGTGTTAAGTGAAAAGCTTTCAAAGCTTTATTTATTATTACATACATATTTGGAATTCATGTTCCATAACAGAATTTTCGATAAAACACGAGGCATACAAATTTATTATACATAATACAAATGTTGGCAAAGTAAAATAGATCGGTGGGCAAATTCTGATAAAGACAGTTAAATCAATGAAATTTTAACTTTAACTATATTTTACTGCTCGAACTCAAAGAGAGAGCAGTTATATAATCGACTTTTTTTTCAAATTTGCACTCTTCTGGAGCTTAAACGGTAAGAGATATCGACTTCCGGTCTTCGGTGACCTTTCCTCAAATGACATTATCTCGTGCCCAACCTCTTTATTTTTCCCCCCTCTCCTTTCATACGTTCCCTATCCCTCAAAAATAGGTCAAAAATGAGGTTTTTCCAATTTTGCAAAAAATTGGTCCAAGCTTTTTCAATGATTTTTGGATATGTCTTAGAGCTAGTCCTGGCGAACATTTCGTCCAAACATATCTATGACCGGAAAATTCGCCATTTTGAATTATTGAAGGTCAAAGGTCAATCACTTTGGAGGATCCGTTTTTCAACCGATTTGGTTAAATTTGGATTTTTTGGAAAAATATAGAAATTTTGAACCCGACTGCATCGGTCATAATCGGTAATGAACCGAATGAATAATTTTACATCCCCTTTTTAGTAATATTCCCTAAGAAAAATGTTTTTCGATTTTTCTTAAAATTGGCCCGAGAT